>NC_081414.1:285066590-285119090 GCF_030272615.1 Cryptomeria japonica | reverse complement strand
TCTTGGGACTCAAATTTTGATAAATATTAAAATACAGAGTTGCGCTGCTCTTGGTGGCTAGCAGCGGCTAATTATTGAAGCACGTTTGAGTCTACAAAAACAATAAATTAGTCTGCCATTGTCTATCCCATCATCAAACATGTCTGTTTGATGGCCTTGCCTTGGAAGTCGGCCTGAAACCGCCGTCGCGCACAGATTCCTTGCTTGCTCTTCTTCTCTTCTCTGCTTATAAATTCGGAGTTTACTATCACCTAGAGAAACAATCCTTGTCTGGTTCTCTTTGGTTGCATGTTATCTGATCTGATCCGAATCGATAATAATAAAAGAAAGGTATACCGATGGCAACTAAGAATGATATCATAGTTGGGCTTATTCTTTCTGTTCTTTTTATTGTGGCAAGCACTGCATCAACTGCCATTAGCAATACAAAATCAGAATTGAAGTTAGGTTTCTACAAAACAAGCTGCCCAAATGCGGAGACAATAATAAGAAGCACTGTGGACGAGTACATATCGAGGGCCCCCTCCTTGGCAGCTCCTATTCTAAGGCTGTATTTTCACGATTGTTTTGTAGGGGTGAGTCACAATTCCTTAGTAGATTATATCTTAACGCTTAGCGATCGCATTAATTTTGATTCTCAATGCAATGCAATGCAGGGATGCGACGCGTTAGTGCTGCTGAATTCAACGACCAGGGAAGCTGAGAAAGACGCCATTCCAAATTTAAGCTTGAGGTGATTTTAAGTGATTGATGCTGCAAAGGAAGAGCTCGAAAAGCACTGCCCCGGAATTGTATCTTGCGCTGATATTCTTGCCCTCGCTACCCGATACGCAGTGGATATGGTATATTACTAGCACTTATGTTTTGTCTTTTCAAAATTACCACCATTCTTATACATCAAATTACTACAAGGTTTCGTACGATTTGATAGATCATAGGATGAAATTATTTGTAACACATCATATTAATTCTAAAAACATTCGAGATTCACAATACGTTTTAGTTTTAGTAATTACATTTTTCATAATTATGTTAATTTATCAATTAAGATTGTACATTAATTGATAAAATTTATTTATATTTTTACTTTTATCAAATTATATGTCTATTTGATGTAATAAAATATATTATTTTATATTTCAATATATTTTAAAAAATTTCTAATTTGTTTATTTTTAATAACTTAATGAATTATATTCTAATTATTATTGCTCTATGATTAATTATGTTAATCTAAAAAATATAGTTTAATTATTTGAAGATAACTGATAAGGATAATAATATATTAATTGACTTGGGCATTTATCAATACTCAAATCTTCTAGAGATGCAATATAGGAGATGATGCTTAAAATATGTCCGAAGTAATTTTGGCTAAAAGAAGGCACCTTAGCCCTTGGTTGTTCACTAATAAGATATCATCTTAAATTTATGCCATTCATATTAGCGGGTTGCTAAAATAATCTATGCTTATATAATCAATCTCAAATAAAAGAAAAAAGAGAAAATAAATTGTATCACTTGATTCACCAAATAACTAAGCTTCAATTTTTGTCAATACAAATTATGTAAAATTTGTCCTTTAGCCTTTAATTTCAAATTGATCCATCTTGAAAACTTTGAAATGATGATAAACTATTATCAAAGGCTAGCAGCCCACATTGCACATGTAAATGTCTTTTAGTGATGCTGTGAATTTATATGTAGTACTTATTCCTAATCAAATGAACTTAAAAATGAAATAAAACTTAATTAGGTTAAATAGTTCACCAAGAATATTAAATTCTTGAGCTACAATCTTGTTGAAAGTTGTATTTCTCCTCTAGTGCAATTTTAGATAGGAAAAAGTAATAATATTAAAGTGAACACAATTCCTAGGTGTTTCCAAGGTTCTAAAAAATTTCCTAGCCCACCTAATGTATATTATTAAATTGGTGTAAGAGTATTCAACATGAAAAAGAAATCTTGCATCAACTATAATATTTATTCTTACAATTAAATTTTTTAAGAAATAGTTTTAGTACTCTTAGTTATTTTATAGCTATATATGATAAGTTTATTGTATAACATCCCATTAAACTAATGTTTATTAGTTTGAAGCTTCGTATCTTTTAATTCAGACATAGATAGTATATAGCAAGCTATATACCAAAATAGTTTGAATATAATTGATTGTGGTTTAGAATATAGATAATTCAAAGCATCTCATTTGTTTCATCTACTTTTTTTACTATAACTATGTCATTCATATTCCCTATCTTGAAGAACCTAATTAAGCCCATACAAAATTAATCATTGGATAAAATTACCTTTCTTGAATTATATGCCATTTTTTTTAAACTTAATCCAAATCCTTACACTACCTATTTCATTATGATTCCAAGGTTGGGCAAAGTATGGAAATTCGTTGAATTTTTAAACTACTAGCTCTAGGTACATAAAATATAGTAATCATGCACATTACTAGTGAACCTACATAATACAAAAGGTGATTCATTAAACTCCATGGACAACTAAAAATCAACTCATTTAATATTTTTACCATTGATTCTTATAAAACTTGTTCATGTTCACGTAATTAATCTTATAGGTGCATTATCTACTCTATCATTTATCAGTAGGGAATCCTTATATAATATGAGGATGGTGCTAAAAATATGACAATTATCTTGAACTATTTTTTAATTTTATTTTGGATAAAATATAGATTAAGATATTGAGATAACCAAGATCTAAATTGTAATGTAAGTTTTCATTTATAAAAATTAGTAATGACCTTGAAGAGAAAAATTGAATCAATAAAGTTTAGTTATTTGTGCGATTTTTTTTTGTGTGTTACATTTTTTTGGATCCTAAAAGAGGTTATCAGTTGGTTGATGAGTGAATTTTCAAAAACTAAAATTTGTGTAGATGATCCGTATCATTTTGATTTAGTTGTGATAGGATCGTCAAACCAAATAGTTTATTATATATAAATGGTATCATCATAGATATATAAATAGAGGATAAAGTGTACCCATGTTGTATAAAAAATTGAGGCATTAATTAATATGGCAAAGAACATCGAAACATAATTGGATGTATTAGAAAACAACACTAAAAGAGGTATTCATAATCTTTAAATTGATGAATATTAAAATAAACAAGATAATGGGCTAGTTCAAAAATGCCTTAATGAATAAGTAGACATAGAGGAAAGAATGAGAGATGTTATTTATATTCAAAAAAAATTATGAAAATTATAATTGAAATACTTAATTATTCTAACAATTTTAATCTTAATGAATTGTTTAATGAGATTTTTTCTTTGATATGGAAATGAGATCATCAAATCTAGCTAATAATTTAACCAAAACCAATCTCTCTTTCATAAAAGATTGCAATATGAATGGACCAAAGGAGATATTCTTGATAAACTCTTATTAAAGAGACTTCATAAATATGTGCTTTATTCATTTGTTGCATATAAAATGGATTGATTGATTTAAATGTGAGCTAATCAAGTCTGAAAGAATGCATATGTGACATCATAAAATACAAAAATATAATATTCAAAAAAAATTATGAAAATTATAATTGAAATACTTAATTATTCTAACAATTTTAATCTTAATGAATTGTTTAATGAGATTTTTTCTTTGATATGGAAATGAGATCATCAAATCTAGCTAATAATTTAACCAAAACCAATCTCTCTTTCATAAAAGATTGCAATATGAATGGACCAAAGGAGATATTCTTGATAAACTCTTATTAAAGAGACTTCATAAATATGTGCTTTATTCATTTGTTGCATATAAAATGGATTGATTGATTTAAATGTGAGCTAATCAAGTCTGAAAGAATGCATATGTGACATCATAAAATACAAAAATATAATTATAGACACACAAAAAAGCCACTAAAAGTTACAAAAATGTAATAGAGACATAGAGGTGTACCTATAAAACAAAGCACAGAGTAAATGTTTTAGACAAGATTGGAGGGCGCCCTATTCCAAAGGGTTTTCAACTACAAAAACTAATTAGATATAGGAAAGTGGACTTAGAAATTCTATTTCTCAATATTATGGCTTGAACATGTAATACTTGGGCTGTAGGTATCCCTATTAATGTATTTTATCCTATATTTTATGAGTCAATCTCTATCTTTGTAGACTTAGTCTTCTTGTACTTTAGACTATCATAAAATTTAATATCTAATCCCGCACACCAAAAAAAGAGAGTAAAAAAGGTTGTGACTATATAAGATCTTGCCTTAGTAAAGCCCCTGTTGTTTTGTTTTGACCTCCATGAATATCCAAGATGGATGTAGCATAATAGTGTGGGATCATATTCATAAAGATCATCCACTCAACAATACTCCACCATCAGCTGCCAAGTCTAGAAAGAAAAATCTCGATATAAATCCATAGGGAGTGAAAGTGTAGGTGTATACTGGACCATCTACCAAGACTAGAAGTAGGAACTAGGAGAAAAGCGCCATAAGGACCATCCTGGAGGAGCTTGAAGACATAAACAAAAATATAATTAAGAAAAAATTTGAGCTTATGAAAGCTCTTGGTTAGCTTTTTGGTTAGTTTTTGGGTTGTTTTTCTCAAGTTTCTTTGTTGTATTTTGTTGGGCTCTATGGGGTATCTCCCCTATTTCCATTGTTGTTTGGTTGTTGGTACTTCTCTAGTTTGATACCATTTTGATTATTCTGCTTTTGGATTTGGGTTTCAGGTTTATGTAAAACTCATTTTATCTTAATCAAAAATAGTGTGGGATCATGAACCTTAAATGTGTCTAAGATTGTGCTAAGGAATAATTGTTGTTTGGCTAAGGGTACTTGTTAGACCCTCGTCATTTACTTTTAAGTGCTATAGTTTGAGGTTGTAGCCTTGATGGTGTGGCCAACCTGTTTTGTATTGGCTATATCTTGATTGTCTGGCTGTTACTTTCTGCTTGTGACTATGCTGGTATTTGGCTGGTGTTAGTTTGTTCAGCTGTGTTTGGGCTACTAGTTTTCGTAGTCTATTATCTTTGGCAATGTAGTATTGTGGGTTCTAGATCTTGGTAAAATCTGAGGGTTTCAGGTCCCTTCAAAACCTGTTGTACGAGGTTTTGGGTCCCCTCAAAACCTATTTATCCTTAATCAAAAATATGAAAATAGAAGTTCTCTAGCTCAAGCTCTAATGAAATGAATTAAATGTACTAAATAAGAGTTTAGAGTGAATCTTACTGAAATGTAGTACCATAGGGCCCTCGTCTAGAGACATAAACTATTATCTTAACTCTAAATCCCCATCATTCATACAATACCCAACAAGATCCACCTTTAGTCCTAAAGAAGAGTTGCATGATGGGTGTAATTACTTCTTTTTTATTTGATTTGATTTAGTATTATCTGAATATGTAAGATCTAGGTAAAATGATATGAAATATCATTAATGGATAAATATGGGAAAAAAATAGAAAACAAAGTACAACTCTACAAATGGGATTATGAGAGGATCACGTAGCAAAAACCTAGACTTGACTATGATTGACAAGTGAGTTAGGAGCCTTAGTTTTGAAGGTTTTTTTGCCATTTAAGGCTTCAAATTTTTGATTGAGAGACTTTGTAGATATTTCACACAAAATATCAAACTAGAAGTGTCAAATAGGTGAGATAATTGGAATAGCCTGAGGGCTGTCAAGTATTTGAAGTCTAGAATTGTGTCTCTCGGTATTCTTTATGCAAATCTACAAGTCTTTGTTGTTAGATATGCAACTTACACACATAGAGGAGTGAAAAGTATTATGTTGTATAGGGGATTTCCTCAGTCAAACCCCATGTTGGTGGTTCAAACTCCACAACAACAATTATGATTTAGAATCAAGCTTTCCCCTTGTAAGGTAGAGGCTTAATCAAAATTGAAATATTGAATTTGTAATATTATACCATAGGATTGATGGTGGTAGTAATGCAATACTTTTTAAATAAGTACTCCAAGTGTTGATGAAATAAAATTAGAAACCATAGCACACTCTATCATGAAAACATACTTGAAGATAGGTTGTTGTAGCTTGAGGCTCCTTGTACTCAAATCTATTCTTGATGAAGGAATTAGGAATGCTTGAATTGTGACTTGTGCATTAGGATTTTTGAATCATAAATGATTGTCTTATATAGGTTTGTCGACATATTTTAACATTTGCATTGACCTCTGATGGTCAAATAAAAATATTTGGATCGGATCACAAATGGTAGAAACTAACACTTGCACTCATTCAAATTTGAGCCCTCTTTGGAGGAACTAAGGCATTGGGCACCATAGTCCACTAGATATAGGGTGCTAAGAATCACAACATACCTACAGATGGAAAAAATTAAAAGGTGGTTGTAGAGAATTCATACCCAGGACATAGGATGAGGTTGCTTCATGAGCATATGACAACAATTTGGATAAGACCAAAGGAAACACAAAATAATATAAAAAGAAAAAATAAAGTTAGGGCCTAAAAAGTGTGTGAAATTGTTAATGGATTACAATTTACAATGCTACACTTAGCCCCAAGTTTAGTGGGAGTATGGACTTACAATCATACTCATGATAATGTAGTGATCAAGATATAAAGTAATTGAGAGCAAAGCCAGGAATAGGATTACATTAAGTTGAGAGATGATAAAGACCCCAATTTTAGGATCCCATTAGCCCATGTAAAATATTTCAATATACACAAAGTAGACAACAACAGTACTAGAGCAAAAAGGCTCCAAGTCAGCTAGTTGTAAAGACCTCACTGTCAAAAATGTTTTAACCAGAAATGTTTCAACTAATATTGTAGAGATAAGAGTGGGTTTATTAGGAATAAGAATGGGCATCAGAATTGGAGCAAAAATGATTCATCTTGGAGGAGATTCCCTAATAGTTATCAATGCTATCTCAAACAATAGATCACCAAACTAGTTGATGGCCAAATGGTTAACCCAAATTTGAGAATCTATTGTGAAATTAGAAGATTTTAGAGAAACTCACATATATAGGGAAGAAAATTATGAAGCAAATAGATTAGCAAAAAATGTTACTAATAATAATTAATGACAAGGGAAGAGGATAAATTCAATAGAAAGGCCCTCTATCCATTCTCCCCATGAAAAGAGGAAGGAAGATGCCAATTCAAATTATCCAATTATTGAAGTGACCATTTTTACTTTAAGCAGGGAATTTAAATTGGGGCAGATCAATAAATGAGAGAGAAACCCAAGATTTATGAGTAAAAGTACTTGCAATTAACAAATGGGTGTCAAAAAGATTAAAACAAACATCAAAGTTTCAACGACCAAGTATTAAATATAAGAAGTTTCTTAATAAATGGAGGATGTGGACTTGTTGTAGCAAGATAAAAGAAAAATATTACCAAAATAATCTTATGCAGGCTTCTCGAGAACTGATTAAATTAATTATGTTAGAAAATTGTGAAAGGATGGAGTGGTATTTTCAAGTAGCTCAAAATTATGACATATTAAGCCAAACTTCAAGTATAAGTAAATATAGAAGAGGGAGGGAAGAGGCGGAAGTTTTCAGTAAGTGATTTTTTCCTATATTCAGGAAACATTACTCAGTTTACTTTTGTCGATCTAATGGAGACTCCATTTCATCTGACTGCCAGGAAAAGGCAAATGACCTTTCTAGGAAGAATCATAGATAAAAGGTTGAGCTCAATTCTGAAATATGAGCACTCGTTAGTGGTTCATGTGATAAAATAAGTTTTGGGAGAAGAATTCATAATGGAAGACCATGGGTATTGTGTCAATATAGATATATCATCAATGTTTTTAGCATTAGTTGTGGACAGAGGAATAAGCAAGGAGATGGCTAAAAATCTCAGTAAGGCTATATTCAAAGGTTGATTTCTAGAAGGAATTGAAGATATACTAAGAAATTGTGAGGATTTTTGAATTCCCCTACCCAAGGACTATGACAAAAAGGGAGGAGAAGTTGAAACACTACCAATTATTCTTTTAGACGATGAAATGGAGTATTAGGAGAATAAGGAAAGAGTAGTGGGGAGCTTAAATTTCCTTCTAAACTGGATGAATGTGGTGATAAACCCAGAGCCCAACTAGATAGAAAATTTTATCAAGCTAGAAGGTTTGGAGTTACAGAACCAAGGAAAGGAGATCGAACAAGGAAGGCTCAACCATGAAGAAGATACGGAGGATGAGAACAAAGGTTAGAGATAATTACAAAGGTTAGAGATAATTACATTGCAAGTTGTATAAAAGGTTGTAGGGTATAGTATTAGAAATTGGAAGTATTAGAATGAGATTCAAAGGATGCCATTTTAGAACAATAATATACGGTGAATACATGTCTATAAATTTTAAGGTATATGAACTTCATGAGTTGACAAATAATTTTGTAAAATATAAGGATAATTTGAAGTAGTAGATAAGGTAGTTATCTACTAGACGTGAACTTTAGAAGAAATGCTTTACCCAAGGTCTTAAACAGTGATGTAATTTTGAGTTCACTTCAATGAAGGGGATTGGCCCTTACCAGTAGTTTAACTATTAAAAAAAATGGTTCAACCACTAATATCATTCTTGTAATGCTAGTACAAAGTACAAGTGTACTTCTATAAAATAGATTAGAGAATACACCAATCTATGAGACAAGGATCCATGGAATACAATGGAGAAGACAAGAATTCCACTAGACAAAAAGGTGGGTTGTCTTGGGTGATTCATGTAGTGCAACAAAATAATTACACTAGCAAGACATGCTATTTAGTTTATCAATGCTAAAGTGCAATCAACAACAACAATCAAATGGACAAGTTCTATTAAGTAAGATGACTAAGAATCAAGGAGCACATTTGAAATGATATCAATGATCAAACTAGTAAGCCATGCTACATGCTAGTTGACACAACTTGAGAAAGCATAAAATACGCTTGTCAAGGGATCAAACTAGTAAGACATGCTATGCTATATGATCAAAACAAAGCTTAAATGCCATGCATGTTGATAGTTATCGATTGATAACCATACCTTAGTGGGTTATGTGACACAATAACACCACTTCATGGGCACAACAATGAATAACTACAAGCAATGAGGGGGCTAGATTAAGATGTAAACATATTGTCATGTTGATATCTTAATAAAGATAGAGATCTACATCAAGGAAAAAAACCTTCAATACCAAGGAGATATGTTGAACAAAAATGCATAGTTTCCAAGCTAGGAAGAATATCCTTATAGAAGATATAAATATTCAAGAAAGGAAGAGATAGTTTTAAAGGAGATATCTTGAAATAAGTGCAAAGGGATCCTTATTAAGGATACTTGATTGTTATAGTTGGAGGAAGTGACCTTTACCTAAAGACATCTAACTCCATAAATAGACTAGATTTTTTAAAAATGATAACATCTTCAACTATAAGAAAGGTGAAGGAGATCAAGAATACACACCTTCCTAGTCGTCGAAGGGCAAACAACATTCTAAGTGGGGGGTTCAATTAATATTTACCAATTTCAACTTGACTAAACATTAGTTGCCTCTAATTACTTCTTCAAACATGATCCAAAAAAATATAAAAGAAAAATTTAGTAATTTTCTTAATGATGAAGTAATTAATCAAGAAATGTACACACATCTGCACAAAGAGAGCCAAAGTTATGTGTATTGTCATAAATTGTAACCCCTTATAATTTAATACTACATTTTGAGCCCATTCTTTATTGTGCCCTATCCTATGTTAGTTTTGAGCTTATTTGGGTCATATCACATATTGTTGTTGTCAATTCCTTATATTAGGACATGATCTGACATCACCATCCTCAACATTCTTGACTCCCCTTATAGAGCATAAATTTTTGTAGGACTATGTTAATCATGGGCACCATAGTTGCTTTTAGGTGTCATGGACCCATTTGGGTACTATAGACCTATTTTGGTATCATACTCCATGCAAAATTCACTAAAAATTGAGCCATTGTTAGTTGTATATTTCCCTTTTTCAAATCCAATCTTAATTTTTATAAAGTCAGCCTAAATGTGAAAATGCCTTGAGAACCCTATATAAAGGCATCATATCTTATTAAGTTGATCACATTTTACAAGCCACAAGCCCCATTGAAACACTGAATTCCTTCATTCAAGAGCAGATTTAGGTATAAGGAGCATCAAGATACACCAACTTCTTCAAGTATTTTTTCATGATTGGTTTTTGGTATGATTTATCATGTTATTGCATCAACAGTCAAATAACTTAACTAAAAATCCCTGCATCACCATCATTATCAATCTTGAGGTATAATCTTGTCAATTCAACATTTCACTTTACATTTACTCTCTACCCTATTAGGGGTGAGCTTTCTTGTCTAATCAATCACAACTATAGTGGAGGTGAATTCCTAAGTGGGCTTTGACTTAGGCAAACTCCTAAAAAACACAAAATTTCCCTCTTTTCTGCATACAAGTTATAGATTTGATAGTTGAAAGTTGCAGACTATAGACTAAGATATATAGTTCCAAATTTTGAACAAACAAAAACTCATGTTATATGTCTATTTACACATGTGACCCACTCTTTTTGGTAGAAAATTGGACGGAGTGATCTATAGGACATATGATCTAGAATCAAAAGTTTTAGCTGATGGAAATGCCTTTAGGTCTAAGGTGCCTAGCACACTTAACCAACATTTTCTACTCCAGATTTTAGTGATAGGTTCCTCTTTGCATCTCATTTATAGATCTATACTTCTAAGTTGACTTTATCTTCCATATCTTTCTATTTATGTTGAATCTTGTCAATTTTGTACCATTCTTCCTAGTTCTTTCAGCATTTCTCATTCCAGTTATATCGAATAATATCAATCAAAAAGGAAAATAATCATGCACACCATTAAGCTCTTCTTTAAGACTAAAATTGAATCTTTGGGACTATTTCCCCTAATTAAATTGATATTGATTTGGGACTTTGTAGCTGCGCCACGTGTTAGGATAGTGGTTACGTGGTTTCCTGATGTGGCACTGTGTGGCTCATTGTACTGTGTATACCGGGCAAATTAAAAAACGTTGCGTGGCAGCTGAGTTAGCTCTGTCGGCGTGGCACGCGGGACCCAAGGATGGCCGGGAAGACAACGGCCGACGGCAGGGTGGCTAAACAAAGACCAGCAGAGGTGTTATGGAGTGTCCAACAACGGAGTGGCTGGGAGCCGAATGGAGGCGCGGCGCCCGGTTGCCAATGTAGAAGACGGTCGTGGTGGGAGAGGGCGACTCGCAGGCAGTAGACTGACAAAGGATGCCGGAAAAAAGAACAGAGCGGGGGCCCGACGGGGCCAGCATGAAAGTTTGCAATAACTAAATGCCGGATATGGTACATGAAGGGGGGCTGTGCGGACCCCACCAAAAAATTACAAATTTTGGATTTTTTTTTCAAAAAATATTTTTTACATGAAATACAAACTGTGATATATTTTTTTTAATGAATATTAAAACTAAAAAAATTGCAAAAAATATAAATAATGTTTTTTTTTTAATCGTGAGGTCAAAATCAAAATAGGATGCTCACAATGTGCATCTCCTTAGATCCGAAATGTGAATGCTCCAAAAGCTCTCCAAAAAGATTACTCAGTGAAGCCCCAATGCCTCTGATACCATGTAAGAATTTCTTGAAAATAGCCAAGATCAAGAGCACATTTAATATCAAACTTATTAAGTTAATTCATAATTAAACTAAAAAGTAAAACTAATATTTGAAATTTTGTAGAATTGAAATATTAATTAAATATATACTTAAGAAAATATAATTAATATATCACAAATAATATTTTAAAAAATAAACTCTATCAATAAATTAAATTAAAGGTAAACATAGTTAAATTTTTAAAAAAATTAAATTTTAAAAAATAAATCTAATTTTTAGATGATTTTTATGTACATCCATTTTGAAAACACTTTAAGTATATAATATTGATATAATACTTAATTTAATATTAAGTTTTTTTAACTTTGTATAAGGTTTTTTGGTTTATAGTAAAGTTGAAAGGTTCACAAACATCAAAAAGAGGATGATGTCATAATCATGCGTTGAGTGAATTTGTCAAAATAAACACCCTTTAATTCTTAGCAGTAAATTAATTTTAAAGATAATTAATAATTAATCATTTGTTGTCATGAAATGAAATATGTAATATTAAAATACATAAAATTGAATTTTATTCACTACATAAATCAATGATAAGAGAGATAAATAGGTTTTTTATGAAATTATTAAATAAGAAATTAATTATCAAGAGTGCATTTTGGATTCAATTGTGTGTAAGATGTTTGCATCGATTTTGTGTAAGATTTTTGCATCAATGTTTCGAATCACACAATCGAATCCATAAATGCACTCTTGATAATTATATGATAGATTGTGGAAATCTCTTAGAACTGAAGAAATTAATTATAAACTTTAGTAAATATTACTGAAACTTTTAATTATATGCATTCATTGACTAAACAAATTAAAAATTAGATTAAATGAATACAATAATATCCCATCTTAATATGAACTAACAACATTGTACCATTTATAAATACATATTAAATCATTCTGAAAATACTTTTACACAAGATTGTTCCTTTCCCTTAAAAGGGCCAAAACTAAATGAAAAGGAAGATAAATACACAAATATCAACATTACGGAATCTAATCAAACTAAATGAAACTGAATGACCACATATCCCCTCCGCACCACAAATAATCTGAGAAACTAAAGAAGTTAGAGCCAAATATCTGTCAGTCAACAAGTTTTTTCTTCATCTGCTGAAGAAATAAACGGTAGTTATTGAAAGAGGATCCTCCTTCCTTCACCGTGTCTCTACTGGTTCTCATTAGTTTGGTGACTTGCTTCCTTATCTCTGCGCCATCTTCTCCCACAAGCAATCTGTCAACGGCTTTAGCAATCTCCGCCTTCTCTATTATTCCATCCTTATTCGATTCCAAAGGCAGCCCAATTTTCCAGACATCCACAATATATGTGCGGTTAAGAAACTGATCTACAAAATAAGGTGAGCAGAGCATTGGAACTCCCATGGTGATGCTCTCTTGTACAGAGTTCCATCCACAGTGAGTCACAAAGCAAGCTATACAAGGATGAGATAACACCTCTAACTGTGGCGCCCAGAAAACTATGCAGCTCCTGTTCCTCACGCGTTCTAAAAAGCCCGGGGGAAAAATAGTCTTGCTGCCCTCAATTAGATCTGACCGCACAACCCACAGAAATGGTCTCTGGGTAGCCTCTAACCCCGCGGCGAACTCCTCCACCTGGCTTTGGCTCCACACTGCGAGGCTACCAAAGGATACGTAGATTACAGATTGGGTAGACTGTTTGTCTAACCACTCTAGACAATCCACATCATTTGCCCAGAAGCTTGGGAGGGCCTTACTTGTACTCCTCTTAGCGCCCTCCAGAAATTCACCAGGAATCAGAGGACCGATTGGGTAGACTTCCAAATCTCTGGATAACTCTTCCACCACTGGACCGTCAAGCTCGAAAAAAGAATTAGTGAGGACCATCTTGATCTGCTTTAAACCTTCCCCCATCCGGATGCATCTCTTAAACATCTTCTCTCCACCGAACAACCATGGAAGATCTCCAGAACGCAGAGGCGGCATGGAGGAAATATACCTTATTTTCTTCTGATCTTCTTTGGGAGCTCCTTCAATAACACCAATCACAACGAGTCTCACCAAAACCATTAAGGAAAAGAAAGAAAAAATAGAAACAAGTGTGATTCTGTCTTACCATTCGGACCAAGGATCCCAAGAGAGATGAGCCTCGGAATGAAGTAGCGGAGGGCACAGTTGGCGACAAGCGATGCGTGGAAAGCAAAGATAGGAATCTGATACAAATCGGCTACCTCCTTCAACCCAAAACATGTCATTGCATCCACTATTATACCACTGACCTTGTGCTCTTCTTCCCTCTCGTTGATCTCCTCAATAAGCCTCATAATCACGGATGGTGCCATGCTGTTATCTAATGCTTCCAGTAGATTTGGAATGTTGGTGCGCTCGTCATCGGGTGGCAATCCATCAGGAATGGATATCATTCGGATGCCACCGTCCCAGTTATTATGGATAGGGTTTCTAGTCTTGGCTTGCATAATGCGGTTGTGATTGAAATCGGTGTTGAGGAAGGTAACGAGGAAACCATTGGAGACGAGCTTCCAGGCGAGCTGCATCATGGGATTAATGTGGCCCTGGTAAGGAAGGGGGATGAGAAGAGCGTGTCCTATGCTTTGCCTACCTATATTCATAAAGTTTCAACTATTTCGAGCCACCTGATTCCTTCAGTAGTATTAAAGACGATCGCCGAGAGAGCTCAGGTCTACAAATTAGCCAGGAAATTAGGTAATTGAAATTCAGTTTTTTACCTATCACACAAGTGGCTCAAATTTCCATACGTGTGACGTACAAATTCTATCGATAGAGCCTGCACTGCGTGTACACCGTCTCATATTTTTTAATAGGAGAAACGTACAATACTTCTTGGAAGAAAGTTGAGCCACTTAAAAAGACGATATTGTGGTGCATCAAGTTGCTGGTCACGTCGATGTTGATATTTTGTCTTTATATTGATTCCGGTGAAACATATCTTTTCAGGTTTAAATTTTGATGGATGATGCTTTTATTGTATGCTATCATTTGTATAAATTGAATTCTCAAAATAGATATTAATTTAAAAAAAATTAATATGATAATTTGTTTTTAGTTTATGAAATTTTATACTTCAATTAAAAATTCATTTATATATCATATACACATATATATATATGATGAGAGAGATATCTTTCTTAAAGCATCTATTTTCATCAATATCTCTTAGTGTAATAGATGTCTCAACAAAGATATTTGTCAATGTATATTATATATTATTTACATATAACCAGATTAAAAACTAAACTAATAAAATCCTAACCTCAATTTGATATAATCATTTCATATTTTCCCTTATTTCATTTCTTAACTATTCTTATCCTCAAACTAAACTTCTTGAAGTTCAAACATAATTTTTTTGAGATTCTCTCCTAAAAGGTTGTTGAGTCATAGAAGGCCTAGCTTGATATCCCTATAGTCTCTCATACCTAAAATATCCTTGTGTCAATGATGGTCACATGTGACTACCCTATGGCCCCTACTATGCTCTAGACCTTTGTCCCTAATATTGATACTATTGGGTTTTTTTTCGAAATCCTATAGTAAGTCTAAATTCTCCTTTGAAGGATGGGGAGGCCTATGGACACTCTAGTCCCTTGATCAAGGTTACAAACTTCTCTCATGCCTCTTGTGTCCTCCCATGTATCTCATTTTTCATAAGAGACTTTGCCATAGCAACCCTAAAGTCATTTGGATTGTCCATGTGTAGGAAAACTGAAATTTTGAGCTTTCCATCCCTAATGAAATAATTGACAAGTAACTTGTCTTGAATGTAATCTACAAACTACAAGAACTCCAAAAACTAACTCTCATGTTGAGCCACTGCGAAACCTCAGTATGTAAATTGTGAAACTCATCTATGCATCTATGTCAAAAATATTTTGAAATAGAAAACACTTTGAAGCACTCCAAAATGGTATCCCATGACAGGGTTTCGAATGTGAGTTGGTGCATTTTATCCTCCTACCACAAGGTGGAAGCAAGTCCTCTCAAAAATTGCATTGGAAATTATGCCTTTAGGTTGCTCACATATAGATGCAACCCAAAGCATAATTCCAAGCTAAGTGACCAAGACTTAGCCTCAACCCCATTTATGGATCTTAAAAATGTAGAGGATTGGAGATGAAGCAACTCTCGAATATGATCCTTTGTCTCATGATATGTGGTTGCTATAGTCTATACCTCTTGTATTTATGCATGATGAGGCTAGGTAATGTGTATTGATCAATCTTCTATCTCCTCTATGTGTATTTCCCAAATTCAAGGTGAACTCATAATAAGCTCCCAAGATGCAAGTGTATGCTCCTCTACTACAAGTGGATCCTCATGAGGTACCTCTGTTGTGGGTGAAAACCTATCCTATATCACACCTATCAAATTTTATAAAGCTTGTAAGATTTGAGGTCCATACTCGGGCTACTCATCTTGGTGAAAACTCTCAAAGTGATAAGACTCTTCTTGTCCCTCATATGAATGTGATCCTCTTGAGGCACTAGGGGATGGATATCAACTCTATGGGAAACTAGAGGATATCAACTCTATTGAGTTCCAACTCCAATGCAAGGGGACTAATGCAACTATCCATCCATACGTCATTATATTGGCCAAACAATGAATCAGAGAACAAATAGTGAGACTTGGCATGCACCCCCGAGGTAAAGGGAGGTGGAACTAGATGTCCCCTTATTGTAGAGAGCCTTACCCAATTCCAGGCACAACTTTCTCGAAGCAACCCTCAAGTAATCAAGGAGTTATAACCGTCAAGAATACAATATTGATTCTGGGAAGGAAGATCTGGAAGGTCTAATCAGCCCCTTCCATAGATCATAGTTTCTTGGACCCCTACAATTCTATGGGTGGAATTCCCCTTCAATAGATATTAGTTTATTCAAAGGGATTGCTCCGAGAAACTTGAATTTTCACTCCTCAATCATAGATATATGGTTTTACGATGAGTGGATTCCTATAGGGATTACGCATTCAGGGAACCACACCTTTGACTAGGAGTCATCCAGCCTGAGATTGGATAATCAATATGAATATGAGATTGACCAATTTGCATCTAAAACTTGGTCAATTAACCAACATATGTCTCATTTCCTAACATATTTTGCATAAAAAAGGAAGCTCTCATACTCCAAGAGTTACTTCCACAATCGGTCAATATCCACAAGAATGCAGGCATAGCTAGCATGTATAAAAGAAAAAGTTGTAGAATCTCTTGAAAGGAATATCTTGAATGGTGTAATTTTTTGCATGATGAAATTAAGGTGAATAATCTACCTCCTACGCAATATTGCAATGCAACACAAGTCGGGGGTTGAATTCGATGCAGACGCCTACACGGGATTGAGATGCACAAATGACTTGCCCTCTTTTTTTTTTTTTGTAATGGTCATTGTCATCGGATTTCTGACAAACGTGGGCACGTTTTTGAAAAAACATAAAAATTCATTACTAATGCCTTCTTTGTCAAAACCAAATGTCAAATTACAGTCAGAATTCCGATGAATTCGGGTTTTTTTTCAAAAAAAAATCAAATTTGGTCACAATATACCTTCTCTGTTAGAATCCTCCGTCGGAAATCTAGACCAAATGCATTAGTGACTAAATAAAAGTTCATTTCAATTAAAATTAAATTCTCGAGATAACTCAAACTTTCTTTATCTTTAAACTATTTAAACTCTAAACATCTCACAAATAAAATCAAAGCTTTCTTATTACTTGAAAAACCATAGAATGAAATTACTTATATCATATATGATGTTTGCATGTATAGGTTGGGGGGCAAATTTTAGGGTTCCCATGGGAAGAAGGGATAGCGTTATATCCCTTTAATAATTTGTATTGATAAACCTTTTATTAGATTTCATAAGCTTCAAACAAATCAAGATCTATTTCATTAAAAAAAGGCTTAAATTTGAGAAATCTAGATGTGCTCATTGAGGTTCACACTATTGACACCTTTAATTGAGGAGTTGTTTTAATAACAATCTGCAAATTCATGGATTCATCCATAATTAAGTCATATGCGAAGAAAATCATACTAATTTGCAAGCCAAGAGAGAATAAGAGCTTAGTAGAGATGGATCCAAGAAGTTTTCTAGCATTTTATAACCATTAGTGTATCAACTTAAGGAATAAATAGGTACTCTTTGCATCTGAAGGTGCAATTGTCACAAATCCTAAAGTAGGCTCCTTGGTACATTAGAATCTTCAAGATCTAATTATACTAGTTGGTTAATTTTTTATTTTCAAAAATTGGTGATGGTGATGAGTAAAATTGACATCCTAACTGAAAAAAAAAGTTCAAGTAAGATGTTAGTGTTCTCTAGTCAATTGAATTCACACATTACATTACTTCTAGGATTAGCAATTTGATATGAGATATTTTACCATTTTGTACTTAGAAAATTTGATTGCCCTCCATGCATATTGGTAGCTACTAATTAGGATTAGGTAAATTGAGGATGTTCTAATTAGTTTAAGTTGAGAGAGGCTCAAATCATTACAAAGTTGCCACATAGGAGCACAAAGGGGAGACAATCACAAGCAATGAGACCACCAAGACCAAAATAAACCAAAAAGTACAAGACCCAAAGGATAGTTTTTATCAGAGCATCAAACTGGTAGGAACAAAGGTCCCAACACAACAAAATTACATAATCTGAACATATGGGTCTAGGAAGGAGCCACAAACCATATAGATGGAAAGCCCTCTTACACTGCAACTAATGCAATCGAGGGAACAATCATAATGCAATTGATTTTGAAAGGCTTCCCACAACCTTTTACCAAAAGGACCACCCTACAACTTAGACTAGGAGGGAAACCACAACAATATAGAGAAAACTAGAAAACTTGTGAAAGGATAAGCATATAGACATTCTAGAAAAATAATAAACAAAGTAACCTGTGAATGGACTAACTCAAAAAAACACATAGGATTTTGAAAGGGGTTCCTAAACCTTTAACTAGTAGAAAACCTTGCAAACAAAATAACATGGAACACCTCAATAGATAATTGGATCACCTTGATAGATCTATCGTCTACAAAAACAATGGGGCCCACATGTCGAAAAAGAAGGAAAATGGGAGAAGAGGCCCACCATAAAAACCCAACGCAAAGTACATCCAAGTTTTGAATCTCCACACAAAATGCTCTAATGGAATTGAACCATAAAAGCACTCCATATGATGGGAAGATAGGGGTATCAATAGAGACCCATAAAAAGAGCAGCATCCAACCAAGAAATTTAACCCTAGAAGCAAGCACAAAGGATGTAAAGCCCTCTTTGGTTAAACACTCGTAGGGTAACCAACCCTCAACACACATTCAAAGCCCTCCCATAGGTAGCGATTAAGAACCAACTCCAAAGGGAACATTGTCTTTCATAGAGGCTTGCAAAGATAAACCCTAAAATCTCTTGATCTCGTCATCAAATCGTAGGGTCACATACTTAGCTTCTTTTAGAATGGAGAACCAGAAAAAGGTAGGGAAATGTTTTCTACATGCTCCAACCTAACCAATAGCCCCCTAACAATTCTATAGAGGGACCTTTAGGAAAACCACCCATCTCAATGACCAGGAAAGTCCATTAGGTAGGACCACCAAGAGTTGCAAACTGTTTCCAATAGGAGTACCCATGCACATAATTCCCTAGTAAACATAAGGGGAATGCCAAAAACACAAGGAGAAAGGACCAAATCCACAAGCACCAAGAAGAGGCACAACAACATTGGAAAGAAAAAAGTGGTGGGCATCCAATAAACTCCAAAATATACCACAACTTGGTGTCATAGGAACCTAAGGAATAGAGCCTTCTAACAGAGGTCATATAGTGCATCATACACCATAACACACAACATCACAAGCCAAGGTAGAGGGAAAACAACCCCAATAGCCTACAAAATTAAATTTGAATAGGAATGGATGCAACCCCATCACCATCCATAGACAACCATCCCCACAACGGAGGCAAAAATGGATGTCTTGATCCTAGATTTTGCCAAGGTTGAAATTGTGGTTAACTTTGATGCTACGAAACATTTGATTGGGTTTCCATTGTGGTTTCAATGGTGGTTGATTTTGTTTCCAATGTGGTTAGTTCTATTGAGGACTAATCCACTCTAGAGGTCCCCAAGATGTACGAGTGTTTGCATTGAAAATGGAGGGGTCCATTGATTTACATTTATCAACAGATTTGGATTCCAATTGTTTCTAAGGCTATATTGTCTTTGATAAGAATTAAAACCTGAATTATATGGTCTCTGTCTAACATAATTAATCTCTTCTTCTACTATAGGAGGTTTCTTCAAATGATTCTTAATCTATGGTAAGAGATTACAAGAGCTTGTTGCGTGTTGTTTCTCACAAATTTCACAAAGATCAACTTGATTCAATGGACATTCCCCTAGAAGATGTTTTCCCCTACATTTTGAAAAGTAATTGGCTAAATTTTTAGTATTCTTTTTCTCTACCTAAGTGTTAACATGGAGGAGTATATCAGTTTTCAAATTTTCTATCTCCTCCATTACTTGAGATACATTAGGAGTTGAATCTTTATTTCTTCTAAAATCCCTAGTCCTAATTCTAGTCCTAGAATAATTTCTACATATACCAATAATATCCTCCAAGGGAAGCTTATTGATATCTCCTTTTCCCATCAAATTCAAATCTTCTCTAGACTCATAATCAATTCCCCTTAAGAAAATTGTCTTACTGATCTCATCATCCAACCCATTAACACACCTTTTGTATACAAACTGGAACCTATTAGCATAATCTTTAAAAATTCCATCATCCAATTTGTTTCATTTGGAATAGATCCTCCTTCCTATCTCTCGCTCAGCAATAATCTGGATATTTATCTAAAAATACAATCTCCATCTCTTGCCATGATGAGATTGAGCCAACACCTAAACCTATAAACCACATAAAGTTATCTCTTTTAGAGTAGAAGGAATTAATTTCAACTTCTAATTATCAATTGTATAATCATAAGTCTAACACAGGACTCTAAACTCAAAGAGGAATTGGTCACCTGGATTTTGAAAAGTTTTTCCTCTAGAAGTAGGTAAAACAAAGGGTGAAATACTCTTCATAGGAGGATCATCATTTCTTACATTCAAATTAATAGGATACGAGAATGTCCTATTTGGTGGAGCTTCCTCAGCTACTACAAAGTCACCCATTTTTTCTTCTTGATGCTCTAATTGTTCTTGTTGTTCGTCTCAGTCTTCTTGGTGTTCAAAGTGTTCATGTCTGTTCTTCAAATATCTCAGAGCATTGAGATATTATAATCCCTTGGAAAAAATCTTCCAAATGGATCTCTAGCTCTTCTCATCAACAACTTAAAATAATTATCCTTATCCACACTAAGGCTTCAAACTTCGGTAGACAGATCTTTTAATTCCCTGACAACGATACCAAAAATGATGGGTGAGGTCATTGATGTTACAACTCGCATCGTTTAATCTCTCAATTATTGAATCGGGTGTGTCCTAGAGCTATATGTGATAAGGATTTAATCAAGTTGGGGGATTTTGCACAAAAACAGAATTAATCACACTTCAGTCATGCTCCATCAGGAGCTCTTGGGTACCACTTCTTAAGACTAAGTTCTAAACTAACAGTGATATGATATTCTAACAAAAAATGAAACTAAGATGCTTAACTTATCCTAAAAAGAGACTTTGGTGATTTTAGTTCAAGTCAAGCATAGCTCGATTGGAATTAATTCATGAAATTCTACAACTACGTTTAAAATCATATTTAATGTACAACACACCTTCAAATTTTAAATTCTATTCTACTTTGCTGAAAATAAATCTACTTTACGCTTGTAGGAAATTGAAACACTATTCTACAAAATAATTAGAATAAAACTAAATTTCATGAATCAATTCAATAAAGATTTTGTCTAGTTTCTATCACCTTCACCATTATAACTTGGTATCAAAATCATTATCTAAATGCAATTACTACTTTAAAACTTTGAATTCAAACTAGCTCAATAAAATGATATTCTAGAACATCCATGAATGAAACTGATCTTAAATGTTACTGAACCATATACTACTTGCAAATGATAGCGATCATAGATTAGAAAATGATCTTTGATTTTTAATTAAAATGTAGAACTTGCCAAAGAAAAGATAATTAGAGAACAAATAGGAAATAACAAAAGATAACACAAGATCACCTCCCTTTGGTTTAGCGGGCAACACTCTTCCTCTCATGGGATCTTTCACACTAAAAATTAGATCAACTTCTAAATTGCATTCAAATTAGCTCCCAAAAGGGAGTGAAACAAAGTTTGAGAATTAAAATTGACAATACTAAATGACTAATGACTGACTAACTATTTTCTACCAAGAATAGTTGAATATAGGCATATCCTTATTTGAATTTCAAACTACGTGTTACCCACCTAGATGAGTAACAATTGCTTGCAAACTAAAGAGAAGTCAATGTTTGTAACTATAATTCTTTACTTCATCGCTGGTCAAAGTAGGAGTTTCTCAAACAATCGATGAAGTTATTGTTATCACAAAAGCTTGCACCCTTGCTGAGCTATCAACTGAACAACCTTGTGAAACATTGAAACAACCCTGAAGTGTGGGAGCTTGTGCAAGGGGGTAGAATCTTTGGAGAAGGCCGAATTTCATCTCAATCCAGGTACAGATGTTGAACCAACTCAACACTTCAAAACTAACTCCTAAGCCTATCCTAACAACTTGTAGAGGTAAAGGGAAGAGAGAATTGTTTGAAATAAAGGGAGGTGATGCACCAAGAAGAGATTGTTTCTCTCCCTACCAAAATGACACAACGAATTAACTGAAACACCCTGGAAATGCACAACTTGAGTTGTATGAATGATTCCAATACATGTGGAGGTTAGAATTTACTAAGTGTTAAGAGGGGAGAAGGATTCCTACAAGTCACACTCAAAAGACAAGCTAACACAACATACATGTCAAAGAAAATCACAACATACACTTCCTCTCTCTTGGAACTTCGAAACCTCGTGATTTTGGAGTTCCGGGAAAGAGAGAGGAAGAGAAGGCTTGGGAAAGGAACTTCTGACAAGACAACACTTCATAATTTATGATTCCATCATCTTCTCTTGTATCAAACTTGGGCAACATTGGTCCATGGAACATATCTATGATCGGTTCTCACTGATTGACCAAGGGTGTCATAAAATGACAACAATTATCTTGGAGATAATAAATATACTTATGATCTAGAGTGATCAAGGGTGTGATCAAGAATTCCACATCATTAAGCAAATAGTTCAATAGTTTCACGCCTTGAAACAATCTTTAAAACATCTGAAACAACATCTAGAAAAGTAGGATGATAACATAACAACAAGATTATGGATAAACGATTATTTCTTCATTGATTTAGCCTTTGAAGTAATGCATAGAATAAAAAATATCAATTCTAATATATATCATCTAATTAGTTAAATCCATAGGAGGTGGTTAAGCCATGTCACAAACCAGAGTGGTGCACAACACAAGGAGACCAAGGGTGCACACCTTGCAACAACTATAATCTCGATATATTTAAATCTATAAAAAAATTGAAAATTTAATTAAGTAGCTTTGTCTTACATTTTGATCCTAGGATAATAGTTCAAAAGCCTTTGTAGTTAAAAGTCATTTGCACTCATCTAGAAATTTGGAATATCTTCAAGTCTATCCATCTACATCTACACACAAATGAAGGAAAATAATGTAAAATATCTAATCACACTCATTTCAATGCATGTCAGTTAGTTAAAATTCAGCATAGAATTCATGTGTATGTTTGTAGCTTATTGTTTTTCACAATAATTTTTTGAACAACTAGCTTGAAAAAATACCTAAAAATGTAATAGAGGATATCACTAGCTAGGAGTTTTGAGTTTAATATAGATTGAGTTTGTAGCTATAGAAAAAGGCTGTGATTGGGAATCTCAAACAATGCTCAAAATAATGAGCTTGAATTGGAGCAAAGTGAAAACGAATATTCTAATTTTAATCTACATGCATGGTTGTCTAGGACATATATTAATATTAAGGCAGACAAATATCATTGTCTTCAATAAATGATTATCATTCTTTAGTTACACATCTAAACAATTTCTCTATTTAGTAAACACTATTTATAATATGATTATAGTTTATATCCAATATTGTTCAATCTAATCCATAGCAACTAATCAAAAAATTGATCTATATTAATTGATATTTAATCCTCTTTGTTTAATTAATTAATATATTATACAAAAAAATATTTTTAGGTCTGATAAAAAATTATTATAAACACTTATCATTTACTTATTGATTTTAGATAATAATTTTTTTTATTTCAATAATCAATTATTAAAAACATTTAACATTTATATATTATTTTTAAAAAGTAGCCAATATTTAATTAGAGCTATACATAAATACTTACATATTTATTTCAACAACATTTTTATAGATAATATTTTTTTAATTTTAATTTAAAATAATATTTAAATAATATGATAATTTTATTTATGATAATACAAACATTTATTCAAAAAGGGTACTTCGAAATATTATTAATAATTGACTAAAAATCTAATCATGAGAAACTAAAAACTAACAAAAGCTTCTCCTGTTCATCAAAGGTTAATTAGAATCAACCGCAATTGAACCACATTGGTCAACCAGGAAAAAAAATTAAGAAACATTTGAAAGTGTCATAAACTCCACATACATTCTTGGAGTAGTATGCTCTACACACAATCAACAGAATGCTTGGACTACGGTTGGTTTGCAGCGACGGGCTATTTAATAATAGAATTCAAGACATCATTTCATGTTTGTTTGAGCCCAAAAGAACAAGATTTATTCGTCACATGAGATTTCCTCCTTCATTCGCTCTTTACTGGGTCTTTCGCTTCCTCGCTCAATTTAAAAACTCTTGCCTTCATCTCATCATTTTCAAACACCCTCTTCACCCCCATCCATCTCGATTTCTTTATTTTCAATTATTCCATCACTGTTTTTATTCAAGGCCAGCCCAATCCTCCATACATCTACCACATAAACACAATTAAAAAACTGATATGTAAAGTAAGGCCAGTAGAGCATGGGCACTCCAAAGGCGATGCTTTCCATTACGAAATTCCATCCACAGTGAGTGATGAAACACGCAACAGAAGAATGAGAAAGAACCTTCATTTGTGGACACCATGAAACAAAATATGCCCGATCTTTGGTGGCTTCCATGAATCCTAGAGGAAGTAAAGCACTTGACCCGTCCACGAGATCGCTACGCAGAACCCACATAAACGGTCTGGGTGGCTTCCAAGCCAAGCACAAATTCTTCCAACTGTCTCTACTTCACTATTGCCAGGCTTCCGAAGGACACGTACACCACACTCTTCTGAGACTGCTTGTCCAGCCAATTCAAACATTCTGCTTCCTATTTCCAAAATTTCGCCGTGATTTCTGAATGAACTTCCCCATTCAGATGGGGAGTACGAATACAGGGACCAATTGAACATACCGAAGCTCCTTGGACGATTAGGTCATCGAGTATAGGGGCTTCCAAATGATAAAAAGAATTGAATAACACCCATTTGAGCTCTCTGTTTCTTTCCATGTAACGTTCATTGAAGCGGAAGAGAAACTCTTGCTGGGTTTCATCAAATCCAACAACCCAAGGAAGGTGTGCAGAGTAGAAAGGCGGCATGGAGGGAAGATATTTCACCATCGTAAAGTCCTTGAGGACTCCTGTAAATTATTCAAAATACATGAGATTACTCCATTGCTATAGAATTCCATACCTTTGTGTAGTTAAAAGGAATTGTGGGGCTTACCATTTGAAGGGAGAAGAGAGGAGGAGACTAGATTAGGCAAATCATAGAGCAGGGCATAGGTGGCAATGAGTGATGTCCAGAGAGAAGCCATTGGAATTCGGTGGCATTTGGCTGCATCTAACGCGGTGGATAACATGTCGTCCATTACCAAACAAATAGCTTGCTCAGGGTCCTGCTCTTTCATCTCCCCAATCAGTTTGTCGATGAAGGAGACGATGACGCTTTCTGCTAAATGACACAACGTGGAAACGTCTGTGCGTTTATCACTAGGAGGAAGGCCGTCTGGGACGACTACCCAACGAATAGAACCTTCCTCACAAACAAAATCATTGCACCCGATACGTTTGTTGGCCTGTGCAATACGAGAATAGTTGTAATCGGTGTTGACAAAACTAATCATGAATCCTTGTTCAACAAGCATATTGGCCAGCTGCATGATGGGGTTTATATTGGCCAGCTGCATATTGGCCAATTGCAATGATGTCATTGTTTATCCATCTCACTAATGTTCTACTATAAAGAAACTCTGGAAGCATTCAAGGATGCGACTTTGAAATCTCATGTAGTTAGGAACCCTGCTAGAATGAATCTCTAGGAGCAAACAAAGTTGCAACATTGGAATCTCATGTAGACAGGAATGTAGAACAAAAGAATAATTTTGGCTGTCAATTAGAGGAAGAGTGCATAGCAACTTTAATCTTCTATTTTATTCGGGAAACTTATTGAAATAAACCTAGACTAAATGCATTAAGCAAAACCCCCACATAAACTTTCTAAAAGTTTAATTTTTACAAAGCCCCAAATTTTCCAGATCTTCATTATGCGGTGTTTGCAAAGCACGTACAATTTTAAAGAAACAATATAGGAAAAACCAGCAAAGAGGTTGCAAAAAATAGGGAAAGAATATGCATGCATCTAGAAATAGACGTCAACTTCCATGGTGATGCTAATCTTCAGAAATCTGCCTGCAAATAATTTGTCCTTCCTCCTAGCTCTCAGACTATGATACCAAGTTAGACTTAAGGGGGGGGTTGTTGGTAGTGTATATCATGCAGTGGTAGAATTGTGGTGGTAACTCCAATCTGTCATCTCCATGACTTATGGGCATCACCTTTAATTATATGATATCGCATAAACCTAACTAAGTGAATCGTGTAAAACAACAAGTAGAATTGTGATGGTAACTCCAGTCTGTCATCTCCATGACTTATGGGCATCACCTTTAGTTGCATGATATCGCATAAGCCTAACTAAGCGAATCGTGCAAAACAACAAGTTATAACTTGTTGTTTTACACGATTCGCTTAGTTATAACTTGTTGTTTTACACGATTCGCTTAGTTAGGCTTATGCGATATCATGCAATTAAAGGTGATGCTCATAAGTCACGGAGATGACAGACTGGAGTTACCACCGCAATTCTACCACTGCATGACATACACCGCCAACAGTTTGTTGGCCTATGCAATACGAGAATAGCTGTAATCGGTGTTGACGAAACTAATCATGAATCCTTGTTCAACAAGCATATTGGCCAGCTGCATCATGGGGTTTATATGCCCTTGCGCTGGGAAAGGAACCAGAACAGCTTGAGGTCTTCTACGTTCACCCATGATTCTCGGTTTCAATCAATTCAGGTGCTTAAATTCGCTCTTCAATCCAAATATGTCTGGATATTCATTACAAACCAGAAGTCTCACCACAAACTTATGGGAGCGGACTTACGGTTTTGCCAAAACAAAAGAAAAAATAATAATTTTAAAATTCAGAAATACTTAAATGCCACTGAATTTCTCAATCTCTTTCACTTCAACACTGTCCATGTGAAGATCTGATTAAAATGTTTTGTGTAAGCCATTGGTAGAGTTCAAAGGAGAGATTGGTAATTATTACTTTATGAATCGCTTAAAGCCAAACAATCTTATCAGTTTTTGTTTGTCTGGAAAGAGAAATTTAGTGATGCGGGTTCTAGAAAAATAAAATCTTATTGCCAATTGCTCTTGTCGAGGCTCATTTATCTAGGGATCCTCAACCAATGTGGCCCCAATTTTCCAATTTCTATATGCATCACATAGAATGTATTGTAGATTCTATTTATATATTAATTCAAAATTGAAAATAAATTTAAAAAATTATTGTATTATAATTTTCTTCATTTTTTTAATTTATGTCAAAGGCGTATTTTTATTTGAGTTGGACGGGTTTAGTTTCTCAATCGATGGTTCATAACGTGTTTAAAGCGTGCAAGACGATCAAAATCTCACGTGCCATTAGATTTCACGTGGTCGGTTACCGTTCTTTCCGATGTGTTATTTTTAACTTTAAAATCTTGCCATTTTTCCCGGCGTTGTCGACTCCACTTTCCCACTCTCCTTCGATCACACATTCGAGAAATCATCTGCCAAAGCAAATACTTTTGCAAAGCATGTGATACACGTACTAAATGATGGGAAAGTTGGACTGCGGTACAACATCTTGAATAGTAATGTAGAAAACATATATATTTTTATATTAAATTATTACTATTTTTAAATTTCATATATTTATAGCTGTACATTGTCGTTTTAGTCCTTTTAACAACCCGATTAAATTTGATTTACACTTTCATTCCATATATATATTTTATTATATATTTTAAGAAGTAGTTTATTTAAAATAAAATATATAATTTAGTGTAGTATAGAATATTAGTTAAATATTAATTTAGTTTTTATTATAATTTATTTTATATAATTTTAAATTATATCATTTATTCATACTTATTTTATTTTTTAATTAAAATTAAGAATGTATATTATTTTATTTAATAACTTTATGATATTAGTTAAATTATTTTTAAATATTTTTATTTTAAAATTTGTCCATAGATATTTTTTGGGGTTATTTTGAAATAGATTTAAGATATTTTTATTTATAATTTTAATAAATAATTTGCTCGTCTATTATACAACTAATATTAAAATTTTATGAAAACAATTAATCTTAAGATGATTTATTAATTTAAATTATTTCAGTTAACAAAAATAGTTTATCTTACTTTGAGACTAATTCATGATAAAAAAAATTATTTTTTATTTTTTATTTATCTATTTTAGAATTAATTTATGATAGATTTTATTTATTTATTTATTTATCTTTTAATAATGTTTTTTTAATTTATTTTAAATTTATGATTAAGAAAGAAATCTCAATAAATATTATAAATTGATTTCATTTGTATGTTTACATTTATATATTATTAAATACTAATATAATAAAATAACACTCAAATAATAAATTGATTTCATTTGTATGTTTACATTTTTATATTATTAAATACTAATATAATAAAATAACACTCAAATAATTAAAAATTATTCTAAATAAATAATTTAAATAAAATAAAATAATTATAAAAAAAAATTACTAATTTATTTACTATTTATAATATCATATTAATATCCAATTTAGTAAATTTTTTATAATGGACATGTTCCTTTTCAAATGTTTTATTTTTCATATTTACGTTCCCTTCCAAAAAAAAATTTATTTTTCATATTTATTTGTAAATTTGAAAAATCTTTAATTAATAGCTTTAATCTTAAATTTTTATTGCTAAGTGTGTTTAAGCTACATATTGGGAAAATAGCCGCATAAACCATTCACGATCATAACAAAGTAATTTCTATTCATTAAAAAATATCTTGAAATTTGAAGCCATGTAATTGAATTTCAATACATTTGGTATAATTTGATTACTTTGTATTTGTTAAAAGTAGTTTTTCAATATATACATGACATCTTTGTGATCAATGTCAAGAAGAAAGAAAATACCTTTCATGGAAGGTATGTATATCTGTTTGTCATTCATTTTGAAAACAACCCATAAAAAAAATTGAATTTGTGAAGTAGCCTTTAATATACGGAGAAGTTGAGTTGGTAGAATAGATGCCACTCAATTTTCTAGTTGAAGGTCATCAATTTTCATTCTAATGATACCTATGAATACTTATCTTAAAAATAATGTCAATGTATTATTGATATTCAAGTTGCTAATGAATTCCTTAAATATTTAATGCACTAGAAGAAAAATAACTCAAAAGAGCAAGTTAAAATGGTAATAAACTAAACATGTAGGCATAGAAACAAAAAAAAAGTGTCTAAACCCCTTGTGTATTGTAGTCAATTAAAAAGTCTTTATATCTTTATTGCACTAATAAACCTATCCACATTTAAAACATCCATCCCTATTCCCATCCTCACATTTCTAACATCTATAATGCTAGCACATTACACTCTTGTATTTCAAATGGGGCGACACATAGTAACATCCTATATGTTCAAAATGGTCTTTTTTTGGCCAACACTTTTACTTTTTTATATTGTAAACTCTAATCCACCTCTAACCAAAAAAATTAATTCAATAAATAAGGATTAAAGAAATAAAAGAAAAAAGAATACTTAGTAGCACTTAGTGCATACTTAAGAGTAGCAATCACACACAAGCATCGCTATTAGTTGACCTCCATTGTTGAATTTGTACACACACATCTTTGCATCTAGGGCATACACATTTCACTTTGTTGAATTAGTCTCAAGATCTATTTGAGATAGATCTCTAAATGTGCCACATGCATCAATTTTTCTCAAGATAACCATTGTCAATGCAAGTACATATATAGAGCTTGTCATCAAAAGTTATAGTGGATGTCCATTTATGACACTAACATATTAGGAGGACATTAGTAGTGAATCCATAGTTCCATTTTTGCATAAATAACACCATTTTTTATGTGGCTTTATTTCACTTACGTTTGGTTCCCTCTCTCCCTCCTCCTCTCCCACTCTATCTTCACCTCTATCTCTATCTTTCTACTTCTCTATCTCTAGAAATATCTTTCTTTTTATCTTTCCATTTCTTTGCCCCCCCTCTCTCTATCATTGTCTCTACCTCTCTCGCCCCCTCTCCTCTCACTATCAATCTCGATCTCTATTTTTGTCCCTATCTTTATCGCTATCACTATCCCCTATCTCTATCTCCTTACCTCTCTCTCACTCTTCTACTCTCTCTTCCACCCTTTCTCTTTATCTCTCTATCTCTTTCTCTCCCTCTCTCCCTATTGCAAACATAACATGAGCCTATTTTTGCGGAGTTTGATTATTTTCTTGATTCAAAAGTTTTGTTTCATTTGTTTTTGGATTTGTATAAGTAGATGTATAGTTTATTAGAAGTTATCGCTCCATCATTTTGACCTTTTTTTCACAAACAATATCATTTTACAAATAGCCTAGAGATTGATCGTATGTACTACACAAATGTATGCATAAAACAAACCATTTTTTTCCTAATTGACCTCTTGCACCTCTTTACCTTACCTACCTCACTCGATTCATATTTCTATCTCTCCATTTGTCTTTCTATATCTTCCTATGTCTCTATCTTTCTCCCTCTACTCTATCAATTTCTCTATCCCTCTTCATCTCTCTATATCTCTCCCCCTCCCCCCCCTCTCTCTCTTCCTCTCTCTCCCATTTTTGCAAACATAACATAAGCATATCAGTAATGGAAATTGATTATCTTCCTAATTCATAGGCCTGCTTTAGCTTTGTTTAGATCCATGTAAGTTGATGCAAGTTGTTTTAAAGATATCACTTCTCCATTGAAACCATTTTACACAAACATCAACTTGTAATTGCCCCTAAAAATTGACCTCATGTATTTAACAAATGTATTTAAAAAAAATAGAACTATTTTATTTATAATTAACCTTCCACACCTATTCGGAGTACCCATTGCACACCAAGGTGCAATTGCTAGTTAGACTGAAGGAGTTCTTTATTTGAACCGAGCCGACTGTCTTCCCAATCAATGGTCAAAAAGTAATTTGGATGATTCAATAAATTATCACCGTTCATTCTGTCTTGCATGTTAATTTCTTCTCCAATTTTCACTTGGGTTAAGGCAGATAAAGACACAAGCAAAAATACTCCTTTCACCACCATTTGTTTGTTGGCCTCCACCTGTCAGGTTAAAATAAATTCAACGATGATTTTTGTGAGAGACATTAACTTAATTAGATCTATCACATTTCCATAATTTATGTTAATATTCAATAATTGCTTATCCATTCGATTGTGTGAGTCAATTTTTATATCAACGTTTGGAATCACACTTCATGTTTCATTCATCTCCTTGGTCTTCATTTTTATCCTGATTATGAATAACAAAGAACGTTGATATAAAAATTGGCTCACACATCGAGAAGCAATTATTGAATATTAACTAAATTGTTCACTAGGATTTTATTGACGTTTGATTTTCTATTAATGTTAATATTATTTGATATTAATTATATGTTTTATACATATTTTTTAATATTTAAGATTTTAACAAATTAAAAATATTATTATTCAATTATTTAGTAATTAAATAAGATTATAATATACTGAGGTTATTGTTATTTATTTATTATTAATTCTATTTATTTTTAATTATTATTTTTATTAACATTTCTATTTTATATATTTTAAATTACTTATGTTTATGTGTGAAATCACAATAATAAATAAAAATTATTAGAAGTAGTTTAATTTATAATTTTGTTGTTCTATTTTAATTTTAATTTGTAAAATCTATATATTTTAAACTTTTATCTTAATTTATATAATATTTATATAATTTATTTTTTATATTTTATCATTTTAAACTATATTGATACTCTATATTCTTTTATTTTACATAATTTGTATTTTTTTATTAATTTTTTTTAAATTATAAAAATAATATTTATTTTAGCTAATAATTAAATTATAAATAATATAGAGACAGAGAATCAATTCTAATGTTAAATCTATAACTATATCCATATCTCTCTCACACATGCACACTACCTATTTATACATCCCTATCTATATCTATATCTATCCCTCCCCCCATTAGCCCTCTCTCTCTCTCTCTCTCTCTCTCTCTCTCTCTCTCTCTCTCTCTCTCTCTCTCTCTCTCTCTCTCTCTCTCTCTCTCTCTCTCTCTCTCTCTCTCTCTAGCTTTCTTTCTCTTCCCATATGTTTCTATCTCCCCTTCTCTCCATCTCTATTTGTCTACCTCTACTCTTTGTTTTCCTATCTCCCTCTCCATCTTCCCATCTATCTCTAAATATACTAACATATCTCTCTCTCCCTCTCTAGGGTTCATCTCTACCTCTATCTTTCTATATCCCCCTTTATCTCTAAATATGTCTCCCTTCATCCATCTATATTTCACCCTCTCTCTACCTCTCTATATATTCACTTTTGGTATCTATATTCTCTCTCTCTCTCTCTCTCTCTCTCTCTCTCTCTCTCTCTCTCTCTCTCTCTCTCTCTCTCTCTCTCTCTCTCTCTCTCTACATATCCCTCTCCTACTCCATCTCTATCTCTATCTCTATCTCCTCACCTACCTATCTCTTACTCTTCCCTATGTATCTCTCTCCTTCAATCCCTGTTTCTCTCTCTCTGTCTCTCTCCCTATTACAAATATAATAGGAGCATATTGGTAATGAAGCTTTTTTATCTTCACGATTCAAAGGTTTTACTTCAGTCATGTTTGGATCCATCTAAGTGGATGAATATTTCATTTGAATCTTTCAAAATTTCTCTATTGAGACTGCTGTTGTAGAAACAACATCATTTACTAAATGGCCTATCTATTGACCTCATGTACTATATAAATGCATGCAAAAAATAGAGCAGTTATTTTCATTGACCTTCCAAAACTCTTTGATGTACCCATTACACACTAAGGTACAATTCGTAGTTAATTAATAAATTATATAAATGACACCCCACTTTTAGTATCTTAATTCTAGTGATAATTTTTGACTAATTATTATTATTGATATTTAGTATGAAGTATTTTTAATAAAAAATATTATTTATCTTAAAGATTATTAGAAAGTTTTTCTAATTATTGCTATCTTTGGTCTGAGTCAAGAAAAATGTCTTGTCATATTATTAATAGTAATATTGTCTATATGAAATGACTATTCGATATATATATATATATATATATATATATATATATATATATATATATATATATATATATATATATATATATATATATTCTTTCACATACGAAATAATTCTATATTTATATATACTTATCATGTAATTAGAACCTTTTCCTTTATTATTTATATTTTTATATTAATACCTCTATTTCAATAAAGAATATGAATGTGCCCTTATCACCATTAAATCATGACAAGCTCAATGTGCACACATTATAGAAACTAATGTTAGTATGTAGTATATTATACTAATATATGGATGTTTCCTTTTAGAAAGGAAGTAAAAAATTTATTTTTCCCTTGTGATTATGTTTGCATACTCATATTATAGATATAAATGATGATTTTAAAAATGGATATGAAAGTGTGTTTACCATCATATCCCACCATGACAAAGCTAATATAAAAACATTATAAAAAGTGGTATTGATATGTAGTCCATTATATTATGGTACAAATGTTTTATGGAGTGTGGAGCTTTTCCCACGTAAATCACTGTGTTGTGGCATGCATCTTATTTGTGTTTATTATTGTTAAGTTTTTATAACTATTGTACAACTCTTAGGATTTTTGCATTACCCTACTCGCAAGGTTAGTGTAGGAATTTCCACTACCTAGCTTCCTTATAAGTGATATCAGAGCTTGATCACCTTTGGAAATAGTTGTGTGTTGCTAGGTTTTTTGAACTAATCTAGATTTGAGTGGGAGATTGTGTAGAAGATACTTTATGATCCTATAGTCAGAACTTTCAAATAGCAAGTTCATCATGGAGAGTAGAGGTGGAGAAATTTTCTAGTTCAAGTTATTTTGAGATGTAGAAGCTGAAGATGGGGGATCTACAATGAGATCAAGATCTATGGGATGCTATTGATGAGAAGGCATCCAAACCTACTATTCTTGTACTCTGTATGATGTTATGGACAGTAAAGCCAAGGGTCTAATTATATTGTTCTTTGTTGACTCTATTCTAATCAATATCTACATGAAGAGACCTCTACAAAGAAACTATGGATGAAACTTGTTGAGATGCATCAAGCTAAATCTTTATCAACTTAGATTTTCTTAAGGAAGAAATTATGTTCCTTCAAAATGGAACAGGGTGGACAAATTATAGACTACCTAGAAGCATTCAATATGGTGCTAGCTCAATTGACATTTATTGGTGTCGAGATGGAGGAGGAGAAGAAATTTAAGATCTTGCTTTGTTCTTTGTTAGATTCATAGGATTATCTTCTTATGGCTAATGGAAATACTTATATTATTTTGAAAAGTTTAAGTATGTGGTGGGTTCCTTGCTTCATGAAGAGATGTAGAGGAAGCTATTCATCAGTTCAAAGGAAGCTCTAACTATTTTTGGAAGACCTAAGGAAAAAGGAAACAAGAATGGGAAGCATGATAAATCCAAGTCCAAGGGGAGATATAAATCTATTGGAAAGTCCAAACTCATTTGCTAGAATTACAATAAATTTGGACACTTGTGTAGTAATTGTAAAGAAGTAAAAAATAAGTTTGATTTTAATTTTGCATCCAGTAAGGAAGATGGTGATGCATCAATTGCAACATTGGCTACTCATGCAAGTAATGGTGCATGATTAAAACTAACTCAGGTGCATCTTTTCATGGGACTTCCAATAGAGATTATTTTTTTAAATACGAAGAATTTAATGAAGGTAAGTTGTACTTGGGTGATGATTCTCATTTATATATTGTTGGTCTTGGTAAATTTAAATTAGGTTCTTAATGGTAGAGTAAAAATGATTAATTGTGTGTTGCATTTCCTTGGTCTAGAATGATTTTTTTATTTTTATCTATGAGAAAACTAATAGATGTGGGTGTGTAGGTAGTCTTTTCTAATGTATGATGCAAAATGATCAAAGTTGCTATGGTGAGTTCTAGATGTGTCACTTTATTTCAGCTATATGCATACACTATTAATTATAATAGTACTTTTGTAAGAAGTAAATTCTTGAATAATTTTTTGGAAGAGATGAAGTTTCACCTTCAGTAGGTGGTCAAGGATTTTGTGTACCTAAGGTTTCTTTTCCCTTTGAATCAAAGTTAGCTCTAGATAAGACTGTTTTATGGCATCGAAGAATTGGCCACATTAGAGAAAAGGGTCTAAGGACATTGAAAAGTAAAAACGTTATTGAAGATTTGAAGAATTGTAATCTTGATTTTGATTTCTATGAAAATTGTATTTATGAAAAATAAAATTGCATTTAGTTTTACTCAAGTTCTATAAAATCTTATGGTGTGTTGGATTTTATTCATTCTGATGTGTTTGGTCCAATAGATTTTTCTTTCATTAAAAAATTTACACATTATATTTTATGTATTCATGATTATAGTAGAAAGAAAAAGGGTATACTTTGTAAAGAGTATATATGAAGTTTTCAATCAATCAAGAGAATTTAAAGCAATGGTTGAGTTGTAAAGTTGAAAGAAAATAAAATGTTTGAAGTTGATAATGGCGATGAATTGTACTGTAATGATTTTTGATCGATTCTGTAAAGATTGTGGCATTCGCAGACAAAAGAAAACACCATATTCTGTATAACATAATACAATTACAAAAAGGATGAACAGGATGTTGGTGGAGAAGGATAGGAGTATGCTAAGAAATGTTTGTGTAGAATATTATTTCTAGGCTATAGCTATTGTCATTCTTTTCTACTTGGTTAATAGGTCTCCGACATGAACTCTTGTTCATAAAACGCCTATATGGAGACATGGTTAGGTCATAAGCCTTTATTAAGACACATTAGAGTTTTTGGTTGCGAGGCATATGCACGTGTCAAAAGATAAGTGAACAAAGTTGGAGAACAAGGTTGTGAAATGTATCTTCATCATATATAGTTAATGTGTGAAAGGATACAAGCTTTGGGATCCTATTTCACACAAAAGGTAATACATAACAGAAGTGTTATTTTTAGAGAAATTAAGTCTCCTTATATTTTATTGCAGCCAAAACAAACTAAATAGGATGATGTGATCCGATTTCCTTCTATGCCTAAAAGATTGAACCAAGGCTCCTAGATAGGAAAGAAGCTGAGTAGAACTCATCTAGCTCTAAATCTTTAGAAGAGGAAGAAGAACCTCCAAATTAGCTTGTTTGAAAGACTACAAAGCATAGACAACCATCCAAAGGAATTCACCTAATTATTGGAGATGTATTTTTTATTTGAAAACTAATGTGGATGAACCTGGATCTATAGAAGAGGCACTACATATGAATGATGTAGAATCTTGAAAGATTTCTATGGATGAACAAATATAAGCTTTAGAAAAGAATGATACATGTGATCATGTACCATTGCTTAAAGGACAAAAAATTGTTGTTGCAAATGGGTGTTCAAGAAAAAGATTGGTTCAAATGGAGGTTTTGAGACTTATAAAAAAAAATTGGTTGCAAAAGGCTACTCTTAGGTTGAAGGTGTTGATTATGGTGAGATATTTTCTCCTATTGCAAAAATGAAATCCATTATATTTTTGTTTTCTAATGCTAGATTGCTTATGATTTAGAGGTTGAGAAAAAGGATGTGAAAAATACTTTCCTTCATGGTGATTTAGTAGACAATATTTATATGACACAACCATACCACTATGTAGTAAATGGTAAAAGTAATTTAACTTGTAAACTAAATAAATATTTTCGTGGCCTCAAACAGAGTCTTAGGATCTGGTATTAGAAAAATTTGATACACTTGTGATGAGTTTGGGATTTGAGTGTTCTAAATCAGATCATTGTGTTTATTATAAATTTGATGGTGATCATTTTTTATATATTGCTTTATATGTTTATGATTTGTTAATAATTAGTAAATGGAAAGGTATGATTTTAGAAATTTAGAAAGTCCCAACTTGGCACTAAGTTTAAAATGAAAGAAATTGGTGCAACTCAACATCTTATTGGAATGAAAATTATAAGAGATAGAGTGAACAAAAAGCTATGGCTTGGCTAGATTAGGTATGCGAATTTAGTTTTACAGAGGTCAAATATGTCGAATTTTAAACTATTATGCGTTCCTCTTATAGTTGGAATAAAGCTAGTTGTTTCACATTGTCCTACATCCCCATCAAAGATGGAAGACCTGTGTAGAGTACCTTAACATAACACTATTTGAATTTTGATACATATCCTATGGTTTGTACTAGACTAGAAATTGTTCAAGCAATGGGAGTTCTTTCCAAATACATGTCTAATCCTAGTAGAGTTCATTGGGATGCATTTAAAAGAGTCTTTAGATATTTGAGGGTACCTTCAAGTATTCTTTATGATAACATAATAATTTAATAGGAGATGAGATTTCTCTTGATAGTCATAGCTTTGTAGATTTAGACTCAATAGGTGCTATTGAGAGAAAAAGATCAACCAATGCTTATCTTTTTACTTTTTTTGGTGGTGCAATTAGTTGGATGAGTAAGAAATAGGCTTTGATTTCTTTGTACACTACTGAACAAGAGTATATGGAAGATACTCACACTTGTAAAGAAGCCACTTGGATTAAAATAATTTTTTTGAATATTGAAATAAAACAAGGTGTAGTGACATTTTATTGTGACAATCAAAGTAGAATCTACAAAGCTAAGAAACTGACACTTCATGTCCAAATCAAACGCATTAATAATAATATATGATTATTATTATTTTGTTAAATATGTGATCAAGGATGGTAGGGTGAAGCTGGTTAAGGTAGAGACTTTGATGAATGTTGTAGATTCTTTAACTAAGGTTGTGAGAACATATAAGTTCAAATTGTGTTTAGAGTCTATATATGGGCATCATGGCACCTAGCAATTAAATTATTGTGCATATACTCCCTTTTCACTTGCAAGGTGTTTGAGAAGTGGGAAAATGTTAGGAAAATAGTCTCTCAACTTTGCATATAAATAAGGTTACTATTTTTGTAATTCTTCATTTGAGCACAGATTGGTCCAAAATTATCCTCTAACCTTCAAATTAGCTAAATAAGAAGGTTGGTATGTTTTCATGGTGAGATCATGTTTGGATTTAATGATATTTTTTTTATATTGTTAAAAGGAAACTACAAAATTAATTTTGAAGCCTTTAGAGGTTGCAAATGGGACTAAAAGTGGTCAGATGTAATGTAGTATATTACATATGACCACCACTCTTAGGTGGTTCTAACCCATGGTTTTATAATACAGTTTGGTGATTTCATGTATTGTATCTCCTAAATATTATGTGTGTGAGATGGAGGTTGTGCCTAAGAGTCTTATAATTGTTGAGTTACCTCTAGAACTTTGGTTGGTGATACTCACGTAGAATCTTACTTTGCAAGTATATTGCATTATGTTGTTGATTTTTAAATTATATATTGGGTGGCTTTTGAAGTGTGGGGTTTTTCTCTCAAAAGGGTTTTCCCCATGTAAATCACTATGTTGCGGTATTCATGTCATTTATGTTTATTTTTGTTAAGTGAGCTCATAATAGCCGGCAGGAAAGAAAGAATGTTAGGCTCTCCATCGCTTTCCCTGCCGATGGGCAACTATAGTTCATCGAGGTAATGATGAAACAACCGGAGGACAATAGAAACAAGAAAGCCCTACTAAATTATACTTGGGGGTGAATGGATGGCCCCAGGTAGCAGGTTAAAGTTTATATAACTTTTGTAAATATCTAAATAGTTTTGCATTAACCTCCTCTCAAGGTTAGTGTAAGACGTTGTTCCACTACTTAACTTCCTTACAAGGATCCTCTTATGGGTGTATGTTAGTCTCTTTACATTTCTCATTCTTTTTTTCACCAACTTCCATGTCATATTAATTTAGCTATTTTCTATTCTTTGAACCCGGTTAGGATGATTCTCATGACTACTTTGTTCATTATACCATTAGTGATATCTACAATAGCATTAAGGTCTTTTTAAAAAATTCATATTTTCCATTGTTGAACTGCTCCAGTCTCTCCTTGAGATTAGTCACATGGTTCTGCAGCTACACATACAACTTAATTTTTTAATAGATAATTTCAATATTCTCCCCTTTTCATTCTTTCTTTTACAATGGTGACTAGTATCCTGATAATTTGCCACCTCCCTATCACAATACACTTATTTGTTGTCTTGTTCATCATGCTCATACTCTTCTCTATTGTTGTCCTCATTGTTGGTTAACAGATTTGTCTTTTTAAAAATTAATAATAAAATACTTATTTTCCCAAAAATGAGACAAAAATTTTAACAATAGTCTGGTAAAATATATTTCTCTCTAAATTTTATTAAAGGTACATCTCCCTTCATAAGATTTGGATGATTTGATATTTAAAGAATATTAAATATTAGTATAGTTTTGACAAGAAAGTAGGAAAGACATCAAGTACTTATGCATCACTATGCTACAAACATGAATAATAAAACTGGAAGATAAAACTTCAAGCAAATGACTAAATTTCAAAGCTAAAAGACCATTGAATCTTCTAAATAAATCATGACTGGTGTCGATACACTTATCTACAATATCAATGTGAGAAAGTGTTTCAAATAAAGTCGAATTCGAATAAACTCCTAAAGAAAAAGTAAGTGTTGTTTCAAATGAATATTTTTACTTACAAAGAAGTAATCTCATCCATAAGTTCATTTAAAGACGTAGATTTGTATGAACATTAAATAAAAAACTTAACACCTAATGCACATAAATTGTTGCATGTAAAGTTAAGGGAGATCATTGAACAAAGAGTTGTCACTAAAGAGAAATCTGAAAATGGTGAGTTATTACAGTCAAGAAAAGACATGTTATTACTAGAAATTATTGAGTCAAGGGTTAAGAAAGGAGAAGCTGCTAGTTTGCCGCTAGTTGAAGATCATTGCAAGGTAATTTTTTTTTTTTAACCAATTGCCAAAGATAGGGTTTGCAGATGTATAAAGCCATCGAATGTAGTAGAAGAACATATCAGAAATTTTTGAAAGAAAGGAGCTGCCACAAAATTTGAGAGGGTTCCATAAGAGCACAATTGATGTTGTCAAGTGACAAGCACGAAAGAAAGGGTGCACAGAAGACAATGGGAAGAAGAAAAGAAAGGGAGTCACTACTTAACGTGTGCAGAAGGTGACAATAGAGAGGGAAGTATCACTGAAAGATTTAGAGTCAAAGAAAATTAGGCCTCATATTAGTTCACGGATCTGAAAAAATAAGGGCCTTACGAAGGAGAACTAAGGTTGTCGCTCGAAAGGTAAATTGCAATCTTTGTTTGAAACAAATTTTAAAAGGAATCTCAGGTTACTAAAGAAATTTTAGAGTGTAGAAGCCATAGAGACAGATTGCAACTTATTTGAAAATGGTAACAATTCTATTTGTAAAATATAGATTTTCTTTTAAACGGTGTTTAGTAAAATTTCCAAGATAAAGATTGTAGTCTGTAGATTTGAAACAAAGAAAGTGTTGAGTTGCCAACGATTGCATGTATGTAGATTTGTGAAGGTAGATCAAATTTTTGGTAAGTTAAGGTTCTATTTGTGAGGCACTCACATCAGTCAAAAGTCACTGTCAAAGAAAGTATCTAATTGAAGTTTGTTTAATGAAATAACTAGAAGTGAAAAGAGAAATATAGTAGTTTATAGTACTATTAAGATGTTTGCAAATTAGAGATTCAACAAAAAAATATTTTGGAAGAGGAGAAGCACGCAAAGCTGCTGGAAGAAAGATAAATTGTAAATCAAGTACATAAGATGAGTTGATCATTTGTTTGAATAGGAAAGATAAATAAAAATGTGAAGAAAGAAAATTTAATTTAATTTGTGATATAGATTTTATAAAAGAAGAATTAATGGAAGTCAAGAAAAACAATTAGGAAATGGTAGCAAGTAGAGAAGAGACACAATTAGAAAAAAGTAAACTTTCAAATAAAAATTATGATCTTTAGAAAGAATTGAACAAAGTTGAAAATAAAAATGTAGAATTAGAAGAAAAAGCAAATTTAATTGATGAGATTAAGAAAAGGAATGAAGAATTAGAAAAAAGTGCGAAGTTGTGTGACAATTTAGAAGAGAAACTAAAGATATTAGAAGAGGACAATAGTTTATACAAGAAGGAAATATCAGAATCGAATGAAAGTCTAAGATTAAAACTATTAGTTCATGATGCCTCATATAGTGTAGAAGATTTGGTTACTTCATTTGACAAGTGCGGTTTTGCGGAAGTTGTCTATGAAAAAGAAGATGAACATATAAAATGTCATGATAATGTATTTGATTCTACAAAATGTAGTTGTTTTGATAACGATATTGGTTTGAAAATCACAAAAAAGAATGAGTTATAAAGGTCAAGGATTATGAAAGCATGAACAAGGAATGAAAGATCTAATTGAGCCATAATGAAGTCAAAGTATCAAGGCCTTGGACATGTCACATGTAAAGGAAAGATAAATATAGGTTCAAGAAAATTAGTTCAAGGCATGAAAAGCATGGAATGTTCACATTGTAACATGAAAGGTCATACAAAGGCAAGTGTTGGAATCTACATCCTTACAATATTATTTGTGGTTTAAAGAATCACTATGAGAATACATGATGAAAAAAGACTATGATTGGTTGCATGGATATCAATTGTGGATAGAGTTATGGATCAACTTAGCAAATGATTACGTATATGATCAAATTTGTTCAAGTATAAAATTTTGTATGTGAAAAATGATAGCAACTATAGAAGGTTTGAATGTTCAAAAGACATAACAAATGTTTTGGATCAAAAGAAAATATTGTCTAACAAGATGTCTTTAGAAAATGAAGTTACAAGAAATTTCAGATTAAAGTTTTGAAGGTTTGAAGGACTGCTACAGTAGCTAGAGAAGGGCAAAAGAAAGGCATCATCTGATATGAATATCTTAGAGAGAAGTTTGAAGTTATTATGCAAGGAAAAGGATTTGAGAAAGTCTGAAGATTTGGTTATGACCATCAAAAAAGAGAGATAAAAGAAAACAACAAACAACAAATGAATTTTAATGTCATAGCATTCATGTTGGAAATTAAGAAAGTGTTGGGATGTGTAATTTCTCCTACCCAATGACCAACAATAAGACCACCAATAAGATGTAATAGAAAGAAAAAAATTAATTAGAATGTTCTAGAATTGGGATTGAGATAAAGTCAAAAGCGGTACAACATTAAATATTTGGTAGTCGGCCTATAATCAAAGATTATGCATGTACTTTCCAAAATTATCATTAAACCTTTGTTTAAAGAGGCAGTTGTAATGGTTCAAGGATGAGGGAGTTTCAGCTGATCATATATGGTGAATGCAACAACATTCTTCAGTTGATGTAATTATCAATGGAGAGTTGAAGTGTTGTAGCACTATAATGAATTTGGCAAAATTTTGTATTATGTGTTCATGTTGTTAGTTCGTACCAACTATAGCTGAGACTGCTTGTCTAGCCAATCCGAACATTCTCCTTCCTCTGTCCTTGATTCCTAATTGGACTCCCCCATTGAGATGAGGGGACATAATGTAGGGACCAATTGAGCATACCGAAGCTCCTTGGTCAATTAGGCCATCAATAGTAGGGGCTTCTAGATGATCGAAAGAATTGAATAACACCTATATGAGATTTCTAGTTCTTTCCATGCAATGTTCAATGTTGTGAAAGATAGCCTCTGGTTGAGTTTCACTGAATCCAACAACCCAAGGTAGTGCAGAGTAGAGAAGCGACATGGATGGAAGCTATTTCACCATCGTAAAGTCCTTGGGGACTCATATGTAGAATCTGAAACTACCCTTGTTCCTAAAACTAGCTGATAAGAAAAGAATATTTATGACAGAGAAAACAATTAACAACAATAAAAAATTGCAAAGATGCACTAATACACAATTCATAATTTAAAAACAGAGTGCCTTGTTTTTTTGGAACAACGCACACATTCTATATTACTGCTTAATAAAAAATAATACAGAGGTCTATATTTAAAGTTTTTTTTCACATCCGAAAACATAATTCGAAGTTTCTAAAAATAAGGCATACACTAAAAATAGAGAGCATGTGTAGCATGCATTATTGACTAGGCAAAAACTAATTATAGTATACAATGCAAGTTATCAAGAAATAAACTATTTATGGGCATGCATTATTCAGCCAGAATTAGAACTGGCAGTTCCAAAAAATAACTAGTTCAATTCCTAATTAAATCAAACTACAAATCCAAAAACAAATACATGTTCAGTGGATGGTTGTGCATGACGTGTTTGGTGATGGGAACTAAAAATACTAGCAATGCATGAAGCTGCATGCACGAACAACATCAACTATCTTCATCATGTAAAGAACTAAAAGCACAAACGACTTCATTATTGAAGAACTCAATAATCTTGCGTAATCAAAATGAGTCGGGAGAGTTACCGTTTGAAGGGACAACAAAAGAGGAGACTAGATTGGGTAAATTATAGAACAAGGCATAGGTGGTACTAAGCGTGGGCCACAGAACAACCATTTGGACTCGATGATGTTTGGCCACATCTAATGCAGTGGACATCGTAAAATCCGCTACCAAACTAACGTCCTTCTAAGAAGATGATGCTTTCTATTACATGACTCAACTTGACACCGTTTGTGCGAGTGTTGGTGGGAGGATGGTTTTCTGGGATGGCGACGTCTATCCAGCCCTTACGATGCACCGACATCTTATCCATACAATACATGTTATACAGACATTACATATTACACATACATATAACCAATATAACCTTCCCCACTAACAAAATCATTGCAGGCGATGTGCTTGTTGACGAGTGCAATACAAGAATAGTTGTAAGTAGTGTTGAAGAAACTAATTATGAATCCTTGTTCAACCAGATTATTGGCCAGCTGCATCATGGGCTTGCGCTGCCCTTGCGCGGGGAAAGGAAACAAAACAGAATGGGGTCCATTACATCTACCCATTATTTCATTTCCGTTCGCTTCAGGGTCCTTCTTTAGTTATTTAATCCAAATATCTCGGAAAATTCATTTAAAATCCAGATATCTCATCACCAATTTATGTGAGATGAGTTACTAACGATACATTCCTATGTTATCAAAAGCTAAAGAAAAAACAATAATTTTGGAAATCAGAATTAATATTCTACTATTAAATGGCAATCAATCATTCGACTCTGTCACTTCAACACTGTGCATATGAAGATATGATTATGATATTGATGTGTAAGCTACTGGTAGAGTCTCCCGCACCTGGAGGCAAGTTAATCAGCCATCAAATCAGTGACCACTTTTCTTAATGGCTTACAGCCAAACAATCTTATCACTTTTAGTTTGTCTGGACAAACAAAATAAAAAAATAAAAAAATAAAAAATATGATGCCAGCTGCCAGGTGACGCGTGTTTTGTTCAACTCCACGCAAAAAGAAAATCTTTCCAGATCTTAACTCTTGTGATAGTTAATTTTATTAAAATATTATTTATCTTACAGATTATTGGATAATTTTTCTAGGTATTTTCGGAGAGGTTTGAAGGAAGGAGATTAAGTGAAGTTTATAAAGCTTAGAGAATGAGCAAAGAAGTCAATTTCATAGATAAAAATTATAATTATCATGGGGAGGGACATTTAAAAGATATGCTTCAACTGGGAATGTGCATTTACTTGCAATCCACTTTCACATATTTTAGGAGAGTTTCATCTATGAAACTTTTTATGGGAAGGGACAGGGATAACCACACCTTCTATGATTGTGTGGAATTTAGGTAGAGAAAGACATTATCATATAATTGTGTGGAATTTAGGTAGAGAAAGATACTATCATATATTCAAGGAAAAGAATTTTTAATTGATCAGGTAATAAAAAAATAAAATTGATATTTTCAAAATTCTAGTAGCCAAACAAAAATCAGATAATAGAATTGCTAAACAATTTTTTTAGTGGCACGATAAATTAATTAAAAAGTGGTGTCTTTTTAGATCCAGACATACTATGCTAGTGGCCCTTAAATCTCCAAAAAGATAAAAAAAAGAAATGATAAAATGGAATCCTCTCTTTATTGACTTGAAACTAAACTTCGATGGGGTGACTAGGTGTAAACCTAAGATTTTTTTATGATGAAGAGATTTTGTGAGCTATTTCAAGAAAAAAATTACATATTGGTACAAAATCTGAGGCTAAGTTTTAGGCCCGCTTGGATAGCTTACACGATGTATTTCTGAACGAATGCCAACTATACCTATGAACAAAGTGTTTTGGAGGTCATTTTGAATGACAAAAAGCATTGGGAGTCTCCATAGTTTGGATTTCATTCATATTATATTCCCTCGGATTGGTGAGGGAGATCCTAAGGTAGGTTTTGGTTAATTATTTTTTCACCTTCATGTGACTGACATAACTGTCCATGGCCTTTGTTTTACTCCTACTAAGTTTCAAAGGATGGAAGATGATGTAAAAACTTAAACCATGTGATTGTTTAACACAGTAACGAATGGTGTTGTAAAGGCCATACAATAGGTCACTAGTCTTTATCGTTTCCAAGGGGAACATTTACATGGAGGTATAGTGTATGAAGGATTTCTTAGAACTGTCATCCTTATTCTCATCAAAAAATGTTTGGGAGTTTAGTTAGCGAACAGCTTCATCAAGGAGATGAAAGAGGTAGTTCGTAGAGTTATCTTACTATTCAATGAGAAGCCAAAGGATGGCTTTTCTGGTGAATATTTGATACTTAAGCTATATATCTTAACAAATCCACTTCTAACCAAGAACAAAGATAAATATAAGAACTTAAAACAACCCAATTTCATACAAAATTATACCATATACATATATACATTAAGACATTCCCTTGAGGACAAAAGCAAATGAAAAAGAAATCAATTACACAATTTTCACCACTACGGAATCAAATTAAACCAAATGAATCTGAATGACCACATATCCTCCCAGTTTCTCCTCAGCGCCACCAAAAATCTGATAAACTAAAGAAGTGACGGCCTAATATTTCAGTCAAGAAGCTGTTTCTTCATCTGGTGAAGAAACTTATTGTAGTTGTTGAATGAGGATCCTCCTTCCTTCACCACATCTCTACTTGTTCTCAGCAATTTGGTGACGTGCTTCCTTATCTCTGCGCCATCATCTCCCACTAGCAACCTGTCAACGGCTCTAGCAATCTCCCCCTTCTCTATTATTCCATCCTTATTCGATTCCAGAGGCAGTCCAATCTTCCAGACATCCACAATATATGTTCGGTTAAGAAACTGATCTATGAAATAAGGCGAGCAGAGCATGGGCACGCCCATGGTGATGCTCTCCTGTACAGAGTTCCATCCACAATGAGTCACAAAGCAAGCGATACAAGGATGTGATAACACCTGTAACTGTGGCGCCCACGAAACTATGCAGCTCCGGTCTCTCACGCGTTCTAAAAATCCCGGTTGAGTAGTGGGCTTGCCGTCCTCCATTAGATCCGACCGCACAACCCACATAAATGGTCTCAGGGTAGCCTCTAACCCCGCTGCGAACTCCTCCATTTGGATTTGGCTCCACACTGCGAGGCTTCCAAAGGATACATAGATCACAGATTGGGTAGACTGTTTGTCTAACCACTCTAGACATTCCACATCATCTGCCCAGAAGCTTGGGAGGGCCTTACCCGTACTCCTCTTACCGCCCTCCAGAAATTCCCCAGGAATCAAAGGACCAATTGGGTACACTTCCACCTCTCTGGATAATTCTTCCACCACTGGACTCTCAAGCTCGTAAAAGGAGTTGGTGAGTACCCGCTTGATCTGCTTTATACTTTCTCCCATCTGGATGCATCTCTTAAACATCTTCTCTCCGCCGAACAGCCAGGGAAGATCTCCAGATCGCAGAGGCGGCATGGAGGGAATATACCTTACTTTGTTCTCTTCCTTGGGAGCTCCTTCAATAACACCAAAAACAACCAGTCTCACCAAAACCCAAGAAGGAAAAGAAAAAATACCAAGAAGCGTGACTCTGTCTTACCATCCTGAGCAAGGGTTCCAAGAGAGACGAGCCTCGGAATGAAGTAGCGGATGGCACAGTTGGCGACAAGCGATGCGTGGAAAGCAAAGAGAGGAATCTGATAGAAATCGGCTACCGCCTTTAACCCGAAACATGTCATTGCATCTACTATTATACCGGTGATCTTGTGCTCTTCTTCCCTCTCGTTGATCTCCTCAATAAGGCTCTTAATTACGGAAGGTGCCATGCTGTTATCTAATGCTTGCAATAGATTTGGAATATTGGTGCGTTTGTCATCGGGCGGCAATCCATCAGGAATGGATATCATTCGGATGCCATCCCAGTTATTATGGATAGGGTTTCTAGTATTGGCTTGCATTATGCGGTTGTGATTGAAATCGGTGTTGAGGAAGGTAACGAGGAAACCATGGGAGACGAGCTTCCAGGCGAGCTGCATCAAGGGATTAATATGGCCCTGGAAAGGAAGGGGGATCAGAAGAGCATGTCCACCCATGTTCATCTTTCCGAATCACCCGATTCCTTCTGTAGTATTAGAGGATCACCCAAAGAGCTCGGACTCTACAAATCAGGGAGGAAATGAATTGAATGAGGTTTCTAACTGGGAAAGTGGCTCAAATTTCCATACATGTGAAGTCAATCCAGAGAGCATGGACTGCATTTACACCGTCTCAAATTAGAGACGATTTTTTATATCTCGGGGAAGTGGAAATTTCAATGAAATCAATTCTTAGCGGAAATTTTTATTTACTAGTGATTTCATTTTCTGTCATGTTATTTTCAGTCAGTCAAGAGATATCTTTTTAGAGGTGCCTATTTTTATCATACGCCTCAAAAAGATATCTTTCGACCGAAAATTTTTATTTACTGGTGATTTCATTTTCTTTCCGTAGTTATTATTAATTGTTAGTCTTTGATAATGTAAACATGCGTCTGGTTGCTTCTTAAGTCATTTTTTAGCCGGTATTATATTGTGGGTATTGCCCACCGGATTTTAATTTCTGACGCCCCCGGTAAATTTTGGGAACAGTTGAACAGTCCTCGTTTCATACCTGAAAATTAATTTCTCTCCCATGCCGTCTGAGGGAAAGAATGGTACCTAGCCGTTCGTGAATGTTGTGGGTAGCGGCTGAAGGTTGCAGAGTTCAAGTCCGTTCATTGTGGTTTCACATAACAAATGATCGTGTCCGTAATGAAACCCCCTGCCAGAGCTGCCCATAGATGGCATCTCCATTCTCCCTGACCGTGGTCTCTCCAACCATCATCGCCGCCCTCCATTTTCCCAGTCGCTTCCCCGTGCCTGTAAGCAGAAAAGAAAAACCAAAAAGATATTTTGGGAAAATTTACATTATGCTGTTACCAGACATACCCATCTTCTCCATTGCAGCAACTGAGTCACCTCCACCAATGACCGTGGTCACACCCTTCCCTGCTCAATTCTGCAACCTTCTTTGCAATTCCCTACATCAAAAAATTCAATGTAAATCAATCTCAAAAAAGATGTAATTTTAAACAAGTCATTATAATATCAATCCATGAAGAGAAACACACACCTCTGTTCCAAAAGCAAATCTATCGATTTCAAAAACTCCCACGAAACCATTCCAAAGGATGGTTTTCATAATAATCTTATTTACGTGTATGCCAAGTGCGGGAGTTAGGTTAAAGCCCGTAAAGTATTTGAAAATTTTGTCAGATGTCGTAGTTGCAACAGCCGTGGTGTACATGAATGCAAAGTGTAGATGCATAGACAAGGAGCGCGACTTGTTTGACAGAATGCCTCAAAAAAATGGCATTCTCATATGGACTGCAATGATCGGAGGTTGTGCACAAAATGGATTGGTTGGAAAGGCAGTAGAGACTTTCAAGGAAATGCAATTGGCAGGGTAAAGCCAAATTCCACAACCAAAAATGGGAGCTTTGGGACAGGGAATGGACACGCATCAAAGCAAAATGGAAGGAGGGCTTTTGTCAGATTATTATGGTTGGGAATGCTCTAGTAGACATATCTGCAAAATGTGGAAGCGTCGACAAGGCACACGAACTGTTTGACAAAATGCCTTAAAGAAATGAGGTCTCGTGGAATGCCATGGTCACATGATATGCACATTATGGATTCGTTGAAAAGACTTTAAAAACTTTGAAGAAAATGCAATTGGCAGGTGTAAATACAAATTCCACAATGTTTGCCAGCATCCTCCCTGCCTCTGCCAAAGCCCAAAATTGGAGCTATGGAACAGGGTATGGACATCCATTAATCCATTATTGGAAGGGGATTTCTTTCGATAGATCTGCAACTTATAGAATATATGCTTTGCTTCACGATAAAGTTAGAAATCGTGCATTGACAGGCGAAGGGTGTGGCAGAGGCAGGGGCATAGCTAGATTTATCCCATTTCTGGGTGCGTACAGGTGCAAAAGCAATCATCATTATTGGACTCCCGCAAAGTCTGTTCACAAATTACTGCAAGAGATATACTATCGAAACCCCTGGAAGGTCTTGGTTAGCTTCAAGCTTCTCAACAAAACTAATGGGGTATCTCTTTGCCCTTCACATCTTCCATAGGTTTTCAGTAAAGGGAATTTAGTTTTTGGGTTTTTTCTATGATTCACAGTAAAATTTACATGAATTAGCAAGGGGATTAAAAATTTAAGACAAACAGAGCCATATAACCCTTCAGATATTCTATGGAGTTGTTCTGCTGAAAACAAAAAATGATCAGAACTCGAGAGATAAAAAAGTCCTATTCCTTGTACTTTAGTTTTAGCAAAACCAAAAGAACTAGGGCAATATTTTTTTTTGTTTCAGAGAGTGAAAGTTACTTTTTTTTAGTAGACTAGAGGTTATGGAACTTCTTTTAAAATATTATATTTCTAGTCAGTTTAAAATCTGGGTTTCATCTTTCTATGCTAATTCAAGTATATGGTGACCATGGAAAGAATATTAAAACACAGGACCCAGGTTCTGAAAATTAGAATTAGTCTTCTTCTTGCGTTGATATTAAGTCAATTTCAGTTTTTATAAACATTCTCCAGGATGTCATGGAGCTTCCCCTTAGGAAATTAAGGGGAATGCAGCTTTAACCAAGTTCATGTGACAAAGTAGTGAAATTTTATCCTTTTTAATGTTAAAAGGGGTGTCATAGCATATGTTTGATTTTGTTTAAGAGATTTAATGATAGCTTGTAATGAACTATGACTTTGTAGGTAATAGTTTGATAGTTTTTTCTTTTGCTTGTTGAAGATCAGACTGTGTGCCAAGTGTCCATAGAAAATTAATAGTTGCGGAAATTTCATAGTGAGGTGCACATATGGATTCTATGACTGTTACTCCTGGATGTCATCAACTTCTTTAATGGGATTGATCATCACTATCTGATAGTTAGACGAAGAACCGAAACAGAAAAAGCACAAGCACAGACGACATGCTAATTATTTTGGAGTTCATAATTCTGATATAAGGTCTTTGGTATTACATGTGTATTCTTTGTAGAGATAATATATATGTTTTTATGTTTGCACGACCTTGAATTCTATTGAATCATTGACAAATTTTCGTAAATTTTGTCACTGTGCATTGATTAAAAGAAATAGAGGTGGTGTGGATTTCTATTAAACATATAGTCAGACTGACAATGTTCTATGACAAAGTTCTATGTTATAAGTTTGTCTGAAATTTAATTGTGTATTTATACTTCTAAGATTATATGAACATTTTTTTTGTCAAGGAACCTCAAACAAATACGATCTCATGAAATGCAATGATTGCAAAAACACATCCAAAATGGATTGGTGACAATATCATCCCAACACATGTTTAGATGAATGCATTTAGATCATATGAAGTACATTCATTAAAATGCATGTAAAATGTGAGCATTTCTACAAAAACATAACATGGATGTATAGACAATGCATGTAAATTGTTTCATATAATTGTATACCATTTATTTTTTGAGTGTTTAAATATTTAGAGATTACCTACCATATTTTTTTTAATTTCTATTTGCTAAAGTTGTAAGGAACAATTTTCTTTCTTCTTGGACTATATGTGTTGACAAATTTGAAACTGATTGGTTTGTTGGTTTATTTGATCTATTTGTTGTGAGACTTTACTAAGTTAATGTTTGTACTCTTGTTAGTTTGATCATTAGAAATTTTATGATATATTAAGAAGAATAAAGAGTCTTCTCAAGGGTATATGAGGTTGTTGTAATCAATTTCAAATGGAACTGCCAAAGCCACTTGTTCAACAAAATAATAAACTCCTTGAGCAAATGTACTAACTTTCCGTTTTAGTAGCTAAACTGTCTCTTCTATTATTGGTTGCACAATTGAATTTTTTAATGATAACTTACATCCAAGAAAAGAGCCACCCATATACATAGATAATTAGAGAACATGCAATAGTATAATTGAAAAGGCTCCCAAATTCACAATGGATTATAGATATAAAATATATTATTTTATTAAAACTAGAATTACATTTTATCTAAAATATTTATTTTAATTTTATTTTTTCAAGCGTTTGATTCTATATTTTTTACAATTATGTGCAATTTTAAAGGGTGAGCAAATATGATAGAGATCTTTACAAAACACATGTAAGTGATGCTATAGAGATGAAAAATATATTATTTTAATCTAGAAGTCTTTTAGAATAGGTATTATTACTAATCAAATCTTAAATCAATTCATTAATTGACTTAAAAATTTAATTAAAAGATAGCATGACTGTTGATATAAAAATGAACACATTGTTTTAAAAGAACATTGTCCTTTATTCAATAACGTGTCCACTCACAAATATGAACAATTTCTATCAATACAAATCATTAATATCATGAATAGATAGAATGAATTGATAAAACTTTATTAACCTCTTAAAGATCTATATCTTGGATTTTCATTGTGGTGATAAAATTATATTGGAATGTGAAGCATTACTCAAGAAAAAACCCCAATAGTAATAATTACAAGAACTTGAAATGAAATAGATTGTATG
>NC_081414.1:285039090-285061590 GCF_030272615.1 Cryptomeria japonica | reverse complement strand
CCTTAAGACACCAAATCATGTCGTTAGGGGTCATATTGTGTCTTACGAGGTCATAGGACACAATATGACGCCTAACGACACAATTTGGTGTCTTAAGGGGTCTTATGGTGTCACAAGACACCATATGATCCCTAACGACACCATAGGACCCCTTAAGACACCAAATCATAATATTAGGCATCATATTGTGTCTTACGGGGTTGTAGGACACAATATGACCCCTAACGACATGATTTGATGTCTTAAGGGGTCCGATGGTGTCGTTAGGGGTCATATGGTGTCCATAGGGGTCATATGGTGTCTTGGGACACCATAGGACCCCTTAAGACACCATATGACCCCTAATGACACCATATTGGGTTGCTTTGGGTCATATTGTGTCGTTAGGGGTCATATTATGTCTTAAGGGGTCCTATGGTGTCCCAAGATACCATATGACCCCTATGGACACCATATGACCCCTAACGACACCATAGGACCCCTTAAGACACCAAATCATGTCGTTAGGGGTCATATTGTGTCCTACGACCCCGTACGACACAATATGATCCCTTATGATATGATTTGGTGTCTTAAGGGGTCCTATGGTGTTGTTAGGGGTCATATGGTGTCCATAGGGGTCATATGGTGTCTTGGGACACCATAGGACCCCTTAAGACACCATATGACCCCTAATGACACCATATTGGGTCGCTTTGGGTCATATTGTGTCGTTAGGGGTCATATTGTGTCTTAAGGGTTCCTATGGTGTCATTAGGGTTCAAACGGATCGTTCGCAGGTGCCGCAGATTCCGAGTTAGGGCCTGTCAAAGTTTGACGATTTTGAGCACTTAGGGAACTCAAGGTACGACACCGGTAGGGTATGACCTCGAGCGTTCGATCGAGTGGGGGGGCAAAAAAGGAGCATGCGTAGGGTATTGTTCATTAAATGAATTGTATTGTTTATGAATTGTATTGTTCATTGAATGAATTTTATTGTATTGTTGATTAAATGAATTGTATTGTTCATTAAATAAATTGTATTGTATTGTTCATTGAATGAATTATATTGTTCATTATAAAAACAACACTTACGATGAAATGAAATGAATTGTATTGTTCATTAAATAGCCATTATTAACCATTGTTAATTATTGGAATGAAGATTAAAGATTTCCATGATAACACCACACATAGATGAGCAACAATTTATATGATCGAATATCAACTTTTGTATATATAAAAATGTCAAATGATTACAAATGTATGTCCATACACAAATATGGCATAAACACCAACTGAAACAAAATGTATGTCTAAATACGTGAATGTATGTCCATATACAAAATATACATGCCAACTAGACATGTAAGCATCCCAAAACTATCTATAACATCCTAAGCTACTGATGGATCTTCAAAATCGATCCTCTTTGCCGCACTGCTCGGCTCTGAAGGATCCTGCACAAGAAAAACAAACCATGATTAATATTAGTTATATTATATAATTCACATTCAAAGGTTAACATAAAAATGAACTATTTAATTGAACTATTCATGTTTACCTCATCTCCATGTTTTCTCTTTAGCTTTGCAGGACTCTTGATGTATGTCTTCGGTAGAGGAGGTATGTTTTGAATATTTTCATAAACAACCTACATATGTTTAGAAACATGACATTGATACAAGTTAGCATATAATTGTCACTGATAATAACAAATTATATCTACTAATCAAAAAATAAAATAAACACACATCTACTCGAGGCATCTCTTCTTCTTCTTCAGGTATACTGGGTGTAGTCATCAAGGATGTGAAGCCAAGGATTCTCTATATATATACACAATAAGTATATGAAACTATCAATCTATGTCTAGACATGTATAATCACTATAAGTTATTTAAACTATTCATTCAATCATATTTGCATTCAATTACCTTTCCCTTGTCTCCAATTGTACTACTAGATCCTAGATCACACTGCACCGCACTCGTGCTGCTTGTGCCCTACAAGAGTAAAATAAGATATACATGCAAGTTACTACATAATCTAATTAATACAAATATAAATGATGAGCATGTATGTACAATAAAATACAAATGACTAGGTGCAATAATATATGTACCGTCAAGCTATCGAGGCCAAATGAAATGGCTGACAAGGTGCCCTCCTGAATCTGTCTCAACTCATCCTTGGTCATCAACTGTTAAATAGACCATGTAAATAAAAATTAGTACTTAATATTATCTAATTTATAAATATTTAATTAAACTATAACATGAACTGTGAAAACACAAATCTTACCAATACATCATCAATGTATGATGACGGTGCCTCCTCGCCTCTAGCATGTGAGGACTCCCCAAGGTATCCTCCAGTCTGTGTAATAACCTCTGGTGCATCATGCATCTCATGCACCTCATAATCTGCACTGTCCACAACAGGATCAACGGGCTGTCCAACTGGACCCAATCATACATGCCCACACATGACACAACTATGTGGCACGCATATGTGTGGAGTCGAGGATGACATGTCAGCACCACCCGATGCACTGCTACCATCAAAAGTAGGCTGAGCTACTGACGCAGCCTGAGAAACCAAAAGGCTACTCAAAGAGTGAATAGCCGATATGGTATGTGAAGCCACGTTACAAATGATATCAGGATGCTAAACTGCAGGTGGGGGATCAATAGGAGGAGGGGGGACATATGGGCCCTGGACTACTCTGACTGCCCCAGGTCTATTTTGGGGCATACCTAAACCTACACCCTGGAAAGGTTGGATGTCAAAGTAGTTCACATGTTTCTATAAAACAAACTCAGCATACAATTTTTTTATGAAATAGAAGGGGATATCAAGATTGTTGTTGGGTGGTTTGTTGAAAACCATCCACCAACGATCCCAAAAGTTTTTCACAATCCCATCATTTGTGCACCATTTGATAGAAAGTTTTATTTTTTTGGGATCTACAGGCTGACCAGTATGGGGATCGACAAACAATGAGGCGATTTTGGCTTTGGATATCTCAAGATCCTTGATATCCTTATACGACAAGCCATCTGCATATTTTTCCTTCATAGAATCTCGCCACAAAAGAGAGGCATCGTGATCCTCAGTCATGGTTTCCATACTTTTTACGATCGACGTGAGAGGATCAAACAATGGGTTTAGATGAGGGATCCTACGATATACTTCTGCAATCCCCCTCAATTCATTCAAATTTTGTGCAATCAAATCTTGAATTGAGGGGGGGTTTGGCAAATGAGGGTTTGGTTGTTGCAGTTGTGGTTGGTTAGTGTTTTCATTGTTATCTCCCATTTTTAACCTAATTGAATGTAAACAATTAAATTTAGTTAACAAATTTAAACAATTAGGTATTTGATTTAAAAAAAACCTAGTTTTCATGAAAAAAAACCATATTTTCAATGAAAAATCAAATAAACATTCACAAAAAATACAAAAAATGAATGAAAATGATTCAAAACGACAAAATTCTTACCTCTAAATCAATTTTTTTGCAATTTTTTGTCAAAAAACCGGATATCGGATGGAGCAGATATCGGATTTTGACAAATTCGCGCGACCCGTGAGTTAAAAATGACTCACGGGACTGTCGCTGTCTAAATATAAAAGTCTCAGAAAATCGGATATCCGATTGAAATCGGATATCCGATTTCAACACTTAAATTATTCTTAAATAACATATATAATATAATAATATATTATATAATATATTATTATATTATATAATACGTATTGTATTATATTATATATATTATAATATAATATACTATTATATTATATTATATTATATTATATTATATTATATTATATTATATTATATTATATTATATTATATTATATATTATATTATATTATATATTATATTATATTATATATTATATTATATTATATTATATTATATTATATTATATAATATAATATAATATTGTAGTCACATAAATCTGTCCACTTAATTAAATGAATACTTAGTATTTATTTGATTATTTAACCATCAATTGATAATTAATTAAATTAATATTTAATTAATTCATCTTAACCCTATTCTCCTATTAATTAAATAAATTATTCAATTTATTTGATTTAATTCACTTAACCAAATTCAGACCATTAATTAAATAAATAAATCATATTTATTTAATTAAATCTTCTCTCACATTTAAATAAATTAATATTTATTTAAAACCCCCAAAATCCCACCTCTCACATTTAAATAAATAAATCATTTATTTAAATCACCTTTATCCTCCACCCACTTGCATTTTCCTACAAATGCAAGTTGCACAATTATTTTAAATAAATAATGTATTTAAATCACCTTTATCCTCCACCCACTTGTATTTTCCTACAAAAGCAAGTTGCACAACTATTTTAAATAAATTATTTATTTAAAATCCTATTTATCCTCACCCACTTGAAACCTTTAATGGTTTCCCTTAAAGTATTCAAACTTGATGGCTTTAAAGTCTTCAAACTTGATGGCTTCCTTCTATAGTCTTCTTAAGACTTAAATGGTTTTCCTTAAAGTCTTCAAGCCTTTAATGGTTTCCCTCAAAGTCTTCAAGCATTTTAATGCTTTATCTTCATTTTTCTCATTTAAATAAATTAATATTTATTTGAATATTTATCCAAATGCAAATTACACCATTTAATTGAAATAAATGATTTTATTTTAATTGAAAATACCAAAATTTCTCCCACTTGCATTTTCCTACAAAATCCACTTGCATGCCTAAACCCCTTCTAGAATTTTCTAATCACTTCTAAATAACCTAACCCCTTCTCTAAACTTTGTCACATTCCTAAGCAAAAGGGAAGTCACTTCTCAAACCCTCAAAGTCTTTGATAACCATTAAAGGCTTTCAACGTTCAACCACTAAATGGCTCAAAGTCTTTGATAACCATTGAAGGCTTTCAACCTTCAACCACTTAATCCCCAAAGTCTCCAATAACCATTAATGGTTACCTCAAACCCTCCCACATGGTTAAAACATTTGTTTTGACTCAACCTCTACCCAACCCAAAGGTCTCATCAGGCCATTAATGCTTTGACCATGATTATCTCTTAAACATTTGCACAAAGGTTTATCCTTCGATTAACCCTTAATCCAGTGGGTAATCTTAATTTGGACTTGACCCTTAGCCTCTAGATAACCATGAGGTCTTCTCAGGCCTTTAAATGCCTCCAACCTCTTCTCTCAACCCAATCCTATGTTAACACTTGTCACTATTTTATTGGTGCCAATTGTGCACATGGATCCCCAACTTTCAAACTTGGCCCTTGATTAAACCATTCAATCTTAACCCTTCATTTCCCCATTTCTTCTATAAATAGAACCCTTCTCCTCAAGCAAAAAAAGAAGCATTAGAGTATTGTTGTTATACTGACATTAACATAGAGCTTTTTCATAGCATCACTATCTACTCTTGCATAGTATTTGCTTATCATATTCAACCATCTTGAATCTCCATATGGCATCCATGGCTAGTGCTAAAAGCTGAGAGCTACACTCATTTGGGACTTGGAGAGGAGAGGAACAAGGGAGGAGCAACTATGAGCATCTTGATTAGCTATTTTATTCTATGTTTATATGCTTTCTATTTCATGCTTAATATCTCTCTTGATATGCCTGTTTAGGATAATCTTTTGTTGCTAACACTAACGTTTGTTTCTTGTGCTCTTGTGTGTGTTGCCATCAAACATATTTTCTAATCCTTTTTGCAGAGCATCAAATATAATATTATATTATATAATATAATATTATGTTATATTATATTATAATATAATATAATATAATATAATATTATATTATAATATATAATATAATACAATATTATATAATATATAATATTATAATATATAATATAATTTAATATTATATAATATAATATAATATAATATAATATAATATAATATAACATAATATTATATTATATAATATAATATTATATAATATTATATATAATATAATACGTATTATATAATACGTAACATATAATATATATTTTAAATTAAAATTACAAATAAAAATCAGATATCTGATAAAATCGGATATCCGATTTTATTGGATATCCGATTCGTATAGGTAATTACCAGGGCAAGGTGTACTGACACCCAGGCCAAGCAAAAAGTCAACATGGATTTTCGCGTTTTTAGGCGAATGAGGAAGGCTATTTTTTTCACATCACCACTTTTTGGCCCCCCTTGATCCTGCACTAACCCTTAGGATACATCTCATATTAAATCAACAAAAAGCATCCCTCGTTCTTGCATTTGCCATCCCTAAACCATTTTGCTCAGTGATCTGAGAGCAAAAATATTGGTTTGAGGGACCGTGCAAGATAGAGAACCATGGAACCAACCTTGGAAAGCTGAGTTATACTTCATGAGTCCATAGCTTGCACTAAGAAGTCATGTGGGTGTGTGAGCAAGGCTCCATAGAGCTCCATTTTCCACATTTTGAGTTCTATCGACCCGCTTTTCCTGCATACATTTCTGGTGCCCATCATGGGGCCGTACCCCATATATCTAATCGGTTTTGAAATATAACAACTTTTGCAGGTCCACGAAAAACGAGAATCAACACGTGAGAATAATTCCCTAGCACATCTGGTCAATAGCCTAGTGCATCCAATTCACTGTTCAGCGCGTGGGGTCCATCATCTAGTGCGTAAAGTCCGTATATTAGCGCATAAGAATATTAAATTTTTCTTGCAGGTCTCGGCGTGGGAGAAAAATAGAGTAGTGCTTTCGGCACACAGAGTAGCGCATCTCGAAAACAGTGTAGCGCGTCACCACTTTCTTTTAGCGCATCATGGCTATTGTGTAGCGTGTATAGTTTGTTCTATAGCACATCAAAAACAGACAAAGATCAAAGTTTCAAAATCTATAACCAAGAATTAAAAAATAGACTTGTTAAGTCCACCAACCATCTAACATTTTCAACTTGTTTTCTTGGAGGATTCTAACAAATCTGTTGCAGATGGGAGCTTAAATTTTAAAAATATTAAGATAGTTAGGATTTTCACTAACTTAGTTAAGTTAGTTTAAATTTTTAAACTTCTTCTATTCTTAAAAATTGAACTCACTTATTCCCTTTGGGCTATAAAAAGAACCACTAAACAAAACATTTATTGCTTTCATAAGAGAAAACCTATTTTTGGGCTCTAAAAAGAACAAGACAAACATTCCTTTTTTGCAAAAATAGCTATAAAAAGAACCTCACCATCCTTTGGTGTATAAAAGGATTCATTTTCAATTTTTTTTGCAAAGGAAAGGATCTCACCTAAAAGATTTGTCGCAATCAAAGAGGGAAGTTATTCCCCTTTTGTTTACTGATTTTTCTTTTGTTGACCAAATCGAACCTTTTACTTTATTGATTCGGTTATTTCCTTAGATTAAATAATCACTGATTTGGGGAAGTAAAATTAACACCATGCATTTTTGGAGCAACATCTCCCAATAGAGGTTAGCCAATCATTTATCTTAAAAAGCTAAAAAGAAAAATAGTTTGCCTTGTCTCGAAAGTGGAAGGAATATGCTCTCCCCTTAACTGGGTGATAAAAAATCCAGACCACTCTTAAAAGCTTTCTTTACTTCAAGCAGTAAATCCTTTAGCAGGCCTGCCTTCCCGAGGAGTTGGAATCAACTCTTAAAGCCATTTATGGCTGGTGTGAAGGGAACGACCTAAGTGGGAAACGACTTTGACACCAAGTGTTCCAACCCGCTATAATCAAAAGTGGAAAGTGACGAAAGTCTTTTTCAACGGTTGCGCGCAGTGATTAGCCTTCCCCCAGTATCCTCAAGATACGTAAAGCCTTTGTTCTAAAGGTTGGGAAGCCTCCTGAGGGAGTTTATCACTGACAATCGAATAGGAAGCCTGATTACGAACCATAGAAATAGAAACTTTGAACAGAGTCAATAACCAGACATTTATAACATCATAGTGCAAGGGTGGGGAAGAATCTGCCGCCAAGATTACTCACCATATATCTCCCAAGATAACTACTCAATTGTGAAGCGATTCACTTTGAGTTAATTTCTGGCAAAAGGCAAAAAAAACGGGTGCCCTCTAGGGGGTGACACGACTGTTTGAGCTGACGGAGTATTGAGACTAGTGGGCTATGATGTTATTTATGACCTTTGAATAAAGAGTCTTTCTGAAGTGTATTTTTCATATCCAAACCTGTTAAAACATTGAGGATTTGAACACATCCTCGCAAAACATACACTTTTTGTTAGATTAGGCACAAATGGTTGTCTTCTTTGTGCTGTGCTTGCATTTACTACTTCAAAAAATCATCCATTAAGGCTGAAAAACTCACAATCAAATCCGAAAATTGTAGAAAAACCAACCAAAAGAAAAATCAGGGCAGATTAGCGCATGGGAACAACTCCTTAGCGCATAGGGTATTTCTGTTAGCACATCCAAGCATCAAGTTAGTGTGTCTGATCCAAGCAGTAGCGTCTTATCCAAATTCCAAAACAGGGTTAAACAATTAGTGCATTGGGAAAACAGTCTAGCGCGTTGAAGCATTAGCTTAGCGCATGGAAGCCAAACTTTAGTGCGTAGGGTTTAATAGTTAGTGAGTCGCAGACCCATACTAGCGCATAACCTTTTAAAGCAAATAGAAAACAAAATTTTAAACAGTCAAAACTTTAGCGCGTGTCTGGGGGCAGCCTAGCACATGTGGTCATTCTTTTAGTGCATGAAGTAAATTTAGTAGTGCATCTTGTCTCTGTTTTAGCGTGTGACCAAAAAACAAAAAGACAGGGGGCAAAATAGTGAGGAATTTTAAAAATCTTGAAAACATCTTTGGAAGCCTTTTTCCATCAGCATCATTTTTCATCAAAGCAGAGTAGCGAAAACAAAACTTTAAAAGCTATTTCTTGAGCAAAGTTTGTGTCAAAACAAACGTTGTAAAGAATCCGAAACTGATCGCACGGTAAAACATATCTATCCTATCATAATCTGGAAACCTCATCACAAGTATCAAAATAATCCTTTACCATCTCACGGATTTTCATCTCAAAAACACTTGTTTAGAATTTTCAGGTTGTCAAATCAAGTTTCCATATCGGGAGACTTTTATCCATATCATTTGACACACTTTGTCGTGAAGGGGCATCTAAACCTTCACTTTGATAGAGTAAAACTGGAATTTTCAAAACAAGATCAACTAAATCCAAAACAAATCAAAGGAAACCATTGATCACTTATGCATGACTAATCCCCATATTCTGAGAAGAAAGAACCTTTATCATAACATCACGTTGAAGAAACAACAACCTAGTTTTTCCAAATTCATCAAGAGAAACAAGTTTTTATATATCAATCGTCAACTCTTCAAATCTCATCGAGTATTCCTTCATCACATCAAACGCTATATCCAAAACAAATCCAACGAATTTGACAAAGAGCCTTTAAAGACTAGGGCATATTGTCAAAAATCTGCTTTTAATCAAATCATAAACTGTGGAGGAAGGATCAATCCGGTATTCTTGCCCGACAAGTATATCACTTATAACACACCTTGACCTGAACCACCAACCCCCGAGCAACATATCGAAGAGGATTTTGTCCCCTTTGTCACTGAAAGTTTCTACTAAAATGCTTGTTACTTGCTCTCAACAAAACCAACAAAGCGAGACACAAGCAGAGTCTAGTATGAATCGAAGGTTGTCAAATCCTTTTGAAGGTCCACACCTAGAGGATATTGAAATTTCTGAAGAGCTTCTTTAGGAATGTCAGGAAAGCGCTTCATTCCAAAAGCTTGTAGAAAGGCTCATGGAAAATGACAAAGAAAAATATTTGCTCATGCTCACAAGTAAAGGAGTAAAACTCCCTGAAAACCTTGACGCAGATGTGTTTAGAACGCAACCTCAACATTACGAATATCAAGAACAACAATGGGAAAAGGAAGCACGCGATCCTGAACAAGATATCCCTGATCAAAACATACCGGAGCAACATACACCAAGACAATACATTCCCGAGCAAAACATACCGTTCCATACACCATTTCAACCCAAGATCAATACAAGGGAAGAACCTTTCCCTCAGCAAAACAATGCGCCTTTGGTTGCCCTTACTCAACAAATGCAAATGTTAGAAAGACAAATGCAAGACATGCAACAAGGGACAACAATGTGGTACTCATTAAACAAAATCTATCCTTATCCTTTTGACAAAAGATTGTACATGATTCCTTTTCCTCCAAACTCAGATGTGCCTAAATTTGACAAGTACGATGGAAAAAGTGATCCCTGTGATCATGTTAGAGAATTCTGTACCATGAGTCTTGAGTTTCCTCATGATGAGACCTATCTAATGAGGTTATTCCCAAGAAGCTTGGGAGGGCAAACAATGGAATGGTTATCCAAAATTACACCACCTGTCAGATCATTTGATGAATTGGTTAACAAGTTCATAACACAATACTCCTATAACATTCAACATGCTATAACCATGTTGGACATCTGCAACACCAAACAAAAGAACAACAAAATGTTCATGATATTCCTTCAACGCTGGCAACGTATGGTATCACGATATCCTCGAGATATTCCTAAAAAGGAGAAAATGGAAATCTTCATCGACAACTTGAATGGTGAAATGAGTTATAGGCTCAAACTCCAATGCATACCGTCTTTCGCTAAATTGATTGAAAATGACATTCAAGTAGAGGAAGCATGTGTCAAAAAGGGAATGCTCAAATTCTTCAAAGAATGAACAAACTCATCAAACTACAATAACTAGAACAACAACAACTTGGACAAGTCTCGATTTTGGACTCAAAACAAAAACAAAGGCAACAATGAATCGCATGATCCAAAATCTAAGCAACCAGTGCTCGAATTATCCAGAAATCCTTAGGCTACAAAAAAATCCTAAAGGTGCTAATCCAAACGCTAACACATATGCAATAAACACCAATCAAGGACAACTCAACACAAACAACACCAACGATACTCAAAACAAAACCATGAATCCAGGACCTAATAACAATTCACGTGACAACACTAACAATTTCCAAAAGCGTGTCTTCACACCACTGGGGCAATCACTAGAATCAGCATTCAGAGAACTTCTGGCAAACAAGATTCTCTCTTTGCCTACAATCAGCAACTATGAACCCCAAATCAAACCACCTTAGTGGAATGATTCACACTATTGTGATTTTCATCGTAACAAGGGTCATCAAACAAACGATTGCATGAGATTGAAAAACATTGTTCAAGACATGATTGATCGAGGTGACTTAACAGTAGATGGTCTCAAAACAAATGGTGACCATAGAGCCTTTAAAAATCCTCTTCCAAATTACAACAAAGATGGAGCTTCAACCTCGAACGATACACGTGGAGCTCGTATCAACCATATCTACAATAAAACCATCAATCACATATCAGCTGAAGATCATCAGGTAAACGTCATCACCATCTGAGACCAGCATGATCATGAATTTGTCAATGTAACGACCCGAACTTAGAAATATGTCTTGAAAGGACATATTGCGCTTACAACTGCTACACCAAAGATCCAATATGATTTAGTCAGCCAACTGCGCAAAACTCTGGCTCAGATATATATACTAGAATTGCTGAAACTATCACCCAAACACAAAAACATATTGGAACAAGCACTCTTAGAAACAAATGTACCTCAAGATTTGGATGCAGACAGATTTCAAGCCATGGTAACCCATATGACAGGACCTCATAATCTCACCTTCTCAGAGCATGATAATACTTCCTTGAGTCATCCGCATAACACTCCTCTCCATATTGAGGTCATCGTTTATAAGCACTGAGTAAAAAGAGTCTTAATAGATGGAGGAGTTGAACTTAATATATGTACTTTAAAGCTTATCCGTGCATTAGGCTTCTCAGAAGAGTCTATTGATCCTCGTAAAAAGATTACCATAAAGGCATATGATGATGAGGAAAGGTCATCTAAAGGAATCGTGATGTTACCCATTCAAGTTGGACCAGTGCAAAAAGATACCATGTGTCAGGTCTTAGATATAGATCTCACCTACAATATTTTGTTAGGTCGACCCTGGATACATGAAATGCAAGCAGTTCCTTCTACGTATCACCAGTGTGTCAAATTTCCCTATAACAGGCAAGAGATCTCCATATCTGCTGATCACAATCCATTTCAACATTGTAATACAATGGGGGTAGCCCAGGACAGTTTAGTTCCTCATAATAGAGAAAAGCAGCGATCCTCAACATCAGATCTACAGACAGGAAGGCCCGAATCATTATCTAGAGATTTCAAGCAGAAAATGCAAATCAAAGAACAAGGTATGGGAGAATACTCTTTGAAACCCCTGTGTTTGGCCAAGTTACCAACATCACCCAGATCTCATGGATTGCCTACTACATCAACGCATCTGGTAACTCAACCCATCACCAAATTTGATCGTACCTTCATCCAACTGGGCACTCTAGCACATGAATCAGAAGATAAGGACATTCTTAGCTAGTTATACAAAGATGAGGAAGAAGATAACAGAGTAGCTGCTCTAGACATAGTTTTACCGACATACCTATATGGAAAGGGATACTTAATCATGCAGTAGATGGGATATGACGGTAAAGGACCTATTGGAAAACGCAAAGGAGTCATTGAACCCATAGATCTTCCTTCATAGCCCAGTAGAGACAAAACAGGATTGGGTTGTAAACTCACTTTCCTATTAAGAAAGATGCCATGCATAACTACAAAACCTCAATGGAAAGCAAAGAAGAAGTACAAAGAAGAATCTTGGCAGGAAGCACTATTTGAGTCAGTAGAAACAATTCGCAAGGCACGTGAATGTCAAGAATAGAAGTTAGATTAGGAAAAACTCCTAAGCCATAAGAAGGCCATATCTACAGCAATAGCTCATATTCAAAAACCAATATCTCAAGAACTGATAATATCATCTCCTGATACCATTGTTCCTCCTCGAGGAGGCACAGTCTATGAACAAATACAGAAAGTAGAAGTAAGATTTGACACCGAATCAATAAAAACTATCAAAATGGTATCCATCATCAAAGATCTATTTTCACCATACAACATATCTATTCACAGCACTGATAGAATCTGGGATGATGCCTCAGAGACTGATTCCAATGAATATGAATGGCATAGCTGCTCAAATGCTGCTATAGATATCCCTAATAAAACTGGTACCATACCCCTTTCTCAAGAAGAACATAATGTAGAAGATAGACCTCTTGAATTTGGCCCACAGAATATCTATGATGCCAAGGAAAGCAAACAGAAGCATTGTGAACAAGTCTATACGGAAGATAATACCATCGAAGACCTCGATGAAATCCTTGACTTCTTTAAAACCAAGACCAATCACGATGAAACCTCTGTCTTAACACTTACAGTAGCAGAACTTGATCCACCGAATGATTCCTTACCGCTTGTCTTTTCTGACCTCATTGACTGGGACGAACCTGAAATACATGATATACCAATTTTCCCAGACAATGAATCTATTATCCATTACCTATGTACGGTTAAATCGGAAATAGGCTCTACCAGCGAACAAAGTAACAATGTCTGCAAACCAGGGAGTGCCAAGTCTCTCAGTCGCAAAAATGAACCAAGTAAAAGATCTGATGCTGAAAACCAGTCAATGTTAGCTCTAGATCACAAAAAAGTAAAAATAAAGGACGCATCTGAGGGTGAAAACCTTTTAAAGGCACCTAAAGATGGGAGACTTGACACTCTTTCAGAGCACTTTCATGAGCGATCACCCATATTGATTGAGCCCACTCAATCAATCAACATTGGTACCACAGAAGCAGTCAAAAACATACACCTTGCAAAATCTCTGACAGAGGAGGAAAGATCGACATTTATCATTTTCTTTAAAGAAAAGCAAATTAACTTTGCTTGGTCATATGCCGATATGCTCGGAGTAGATCCACACTTAATCATGCATTACTTGTCCATCTCTCCAAGAGTTAAGCCAGTCAAACAAAAGCTATGAAAGATGAATCCATAGGTGGCACTCATGGTCAAAGCTGAACTAAAGAAACTATTAGATGTCGGATTCATCTGACCATCGACTATGCATAATGGATCTCCAACATAGTGCTAGTATCAAAACCAGATGGCAGTATCAGAATCTGCACTGATTTTAGAGATGTCAACAAAGCTTGTCGAAAAGATGACTTTCCTCTGCCCAGTATCGACATAATTGTAGACCTCACAGTGGGCCATGCAATGCTCTCACTAATAGACGGTTTCTCAGGCTATAATCAGATCAAAATAGCCCCGTAAGATCAAGATAAAACAACATTCACCTGTCCTTGGGGAATGTACTGTTGGAATGTTATGCCTTTTGGCTTAAAGAATGCAAGGGCTACTTATCAAAGAGCAATGACAACAATATTTCATGACATGATGCACACATTCATGGAAGACTATGTGGATGATTTACTAGCTAAATCCTTCACTAGAGCAGAACATCTCGGCATCCTAACAAAGATCTTTGATCGATTGGAGAAATTCTAAGTACGGCTCAACCCTAAGAAGTGTCTTCGGGGTTACATCAGGAAAGTTACTAGGCTACATTGTCTCAGCTAAAGGTATTGAAGTAGATCCAGCAAAGGTACAAGCCATTATGGAGATGCCACCACCAAAGAATATCAGTCAACTCAGATCTCTACAAGGAAGACTTCAATCAATCAGGCGATTCATCGCTCAATTAGCTGATAAAAGTATACCATTCAATCATTTGCTCCATAAGAATGTACCTTTCAGATGGGAGACCAAGTGTGCAGAATCTTTTTATCAAATCAAATAGTATCTGATGAACCCACCAGTTCTAGTACCACCAGTCACAGGAAAGCCCCTTATTCTATATATCTCAACAACAAATATCTCACTAGGGGCACTATTAGCACAAGAAGATCAACAAGGAAAGGAACGAGCCATATACTACATCAGCAGGACATTGAACAGCTATGAACTCAACTATATATTCATTGAGAAGGCTTGTCTAACAGTGGTCTTCGCATCTCAGAAGTTCTGACATTATATGCTAGCACACACAATTAAGCTAGTAGCAAAAATTGATCCTCTCAAATACCTACTCAGCAAAGCAGCTCTTACTGGATGATTGGCTAAATGGGTCATGATTCTCAGTGAATTTGATATCCACTACACATAATGAAGAGCTATCAAAGGACAAGCAATTGCAGATCAACTAGCTAAAGCACCGCTACTAGGAAACAAACTATGGAGATTGAATTTCCGGACAAGGATGTTCTTGCTATTTCTACCATACAATGGACCCTATACTTTGATGGATCTTACACTCAACATGGTTCAGGTGTTGGCATTCTATTCATCACTCCTGAAGGACACACTATACCAAGATCATATAGGTTTATGTTCCCATGCACAAATAATGTGGCTGAATATGAGGCATTGGTTATAGGCATCAAAATGGCCGTAGAATGGAAAATCACAGAGTTAATGGTCTATGGAGATTCACAACTAGTCGTCAATCAGATCAACAATGACTATCAAACAAAGGATGACAAGCTACTACCCTAGAAACGAATGGTGGATGACTTCAAACAGTATTTTGTACACATCACCTTTGAGCAAATACCAAGGTTGAACAACAAAGCAGCCAATGCCATGGCTACTATCGCTTCATTACTACAAATTCCAGAGCAACAGAGTTATTACAAGTTCCTAGTAGACCAACTATTCTCCCCAGCCTATGACCACTCTGAATCCCATGCCATCTATGCCTTAACTGGTTCAGATTCTCCTTTATATGGACTGATATATGATTATCTAAAGAACAAAATCTTACCCATTGATCAATCCTGTAACCAAAAACATAATTTTATCTGACAAGCCGCCCGGTATACCCTTACTGCTGATACTTTGTACCGTCAAGGTCTAGATGGTACTCTTCTTCGTTGCCTTGATCGAAATGAATCTGATTCCGCTTTACACGAGCTTCACAAAGGTAGTTGTGGAACACATTCAAGTGGGACTACTCTTGCTAAAAAGCTTCTAAGGATGGGATACTACTGGCCTACAATGGAGAAAGATTCTTACCACTTCACCAAGAAGTGTCCTAAATGCCATATCCATGGCAATCTGATACATGCGCCAGCATAGGAATTGCAACCATTTACAACATCCTGGCCCTTTTGTCAGTGGGGGCTAGACTTGGTTGGCAAAATTCATCCTTCATCTTCAAATGGACACAAGTTCATTATAACTACAACAGAATACTTTACCAAGTGGATAGAACCAGTCCCAATGACCACATTAACTGGAAAGCAAATTGTGTCTTTTATCCTAAACTATCTGATCTGCAGATATGGTATTCCAAGTTCCATCATTACCGATAATGGACGACCATTCAAAAACCAAGATGTCCGAGAACTATGTGAACAATTCAAAATACAACATCAGTTCTCCACACCATACTACCCCCAGGGGAATGGTCAAGCAAAAGCATCCAACAAAACAATACTAAAGATTCGCAAGAAAACAGCAAATGATGCAGGCAAAGATTGGCATATCGAACTCAATCCAGCACTTTGGGCATACAAAACCAGCATCCGTACACCTACGGGAGCAACACCTTTCTCATTGGTCTATGGATCCGAAGCTATTTTACCACTGGAGGTAGAAATTCCGTCTCTCAGAGTCTCTCTAAAAGGCTTAATCCTAGATGAAGAGTATCGGGTCAATTGACTGCAAGAACTGGAACTATTGGATGAAAGACGTCAACATGCTTACACTCATCTCAAAGCATATCAGTAACACATGTGCAAGAGCTACAATCACAAGGTCATCCCTCGCAACTTCAAAGTTGGTGACCTAGTCCTCAAAGAAAATCTAAGAAATCAACAAGATCGAAAAAAAAAAAAAGGGAAGTTTGAACCTAACTGGTTGGGTCCCTATGTCATCATATTAGTCTATGGATTAGGTACTTATCAGCTCACAACCTCAGAAGGAGATGTGCTCGAAGAACCAACTAACAACATTCATTTGAAGAAATACTACACTTGAGTAGTCCAAATGCACGGAAAAAGCAAAAACAAGCCAAAAAAAAAAAAAATCCAAAAAAAGAAAATAAAAAGGTATAATAAAAGCAACTGGTGGAAACCTGGTAATAGGTGCTATTGTGAAAGGACAACTCCTTTGTCTATATCCACATCCTTATCTTCGTAGTAAAGCACTATCAGCCATCGCCCGACACTTAGCAAATATCCATTTAGGACATACTTAGCGTAGTCACTATCCTAGTCTATCCATATATATCCTCTTACCACATTCCACCATGGCTTGGAAATCATTGTACATATTCACGTCAAGAGGCACACTCAGCTAGGGGCAATAAATCGTCAAAACTTGCAACACATTCAAGACATCAACACTATTTACAAAACTCAGAAACATCGCATCCAATGACCAAAACTAAACTTCATCGCAAAAAAAAAACAAAGCATCACAGAAATACCAAAGATGGATGATTTTCTGAAGTACTAAATGTTACATTATAGCATAAAATCTTGACTATTTTTGCATTTTGAACTTTTTAAATTATTGGATTCTCTGCATTTTCTCACTAAAGGCTTTAAAGCTAGAGATCATGGGGCAACTCCAATATTTTCTTAGTCTTCTATCTGGGAGGCGATCATTTGTACTGTGTAAATACTTGTCTCGAGACGTGATACATTGAGTATCACTGAAGACATGATTCCACTTTACGCATACAAATGGTTTAATCTTGTCTGTTTATACGCAATCCGCACTTTGGTCATCCTGGTTCAATTATACCTTGATGCTTGTTCTATCTTGCAAAATCAAACATCATGTAAATTTTTCTCAGGTCATTATGGTTCAATTATACCATTATGCTTGTATTAATTTTCAACATATCCCAAACAAATCAATGCTCAATGATGATACTTATCTCGAAAGCAAATAACATATGGTTATATCAGGATGGCAAATGCAGAATGAGGATGCTCAAAAAACATAGTTGCATATCATTTTAACATATCATTTTAAAAGTAGTTGCATATCATTTTAACATATCATTTTAAAAGTAGTTGCATATCATTATCATACATCTTATTTTCAAGATACATCTCACATCTTTATCATTATCATACATCTCATTTTCAAGATACATCTCACATCGTTATCATTATCATACATCTCATTTTCAAGATACATCTCACATCATTATCATTATCATACATCTCATTTTCAAGATACATCTCACATCATTATCACTATCATACATCTCATTTTAAAGATACATCTCACAACATATCAAAGCATACATCATACATATACATCATGCATCATATCATCTATCTAAGCATTGCATCATCATAAAGAAAAGAAAGAGCACATAGAACATGCATCCATATAACACATCACATGATCAAAGAAAATGGTGCCATATGTATATATCACAAAAATGATCAAAATGTACAAAATCTATCATGTCTGTGCCTAGTACAAGCAAAACAATGATCTAAAAATACAATAGAGACATCGTCTCTTAGGTATGACTATCTCCTGAGGGGGATGGTCTCGCAACTGATGTCCCAGCTCTTGGATCTCTAGGAGGATCCTATCTCAAAGGCCCCGTCACGCCTCTGCTCTCTGACTATGTCCCCATCTCTCGAGATTGACTCGATCTTGCCTGCATGAAGCTTTATACTCTGCGCTCTCTGGGCACGGCATCCTCGTAATGGCGTCTATAATACTCCACCTCCCTCACTCTCGAGGATAGCTCCCTCATGATATCCCTCATTGGGCCCCCTACTGTCGCTCTCTGAATGCTCGCTACCAGCTCCTCTGCCCGACCGCGTCGCTGCATCTCTATATCTCGCTCTAGCATCAACTGGGCAATCTGACACTACTGCGCCAGTACCTGTGCCTGTAGCTGCTGAACTGTCAACTGCAGGGTCCTGATCTATGCATCCTCCACATGCATCAGGACTCAGACCCATAGGGGAACCTGTGGAGGGGTACCCCCTATCCCCTACCTATCCTAGGTGCTGCGGGAGGTAACTCATCAGTCCTCCTCCTTTGTGCTAGCTGCCTCCACTCATCTGTCCCTCCCACCACTGCCATCACCTCTCCCACTCTCCTCTCCTCCCCTGCTCCTATGGCCAGCCCTCCTCTCCCCCTGTTTGTCACAGCTTGCCGAACTACTCTCTCCCCTTGACCTCCATCATCCCTACCCTTGTCTCCTCTCCTCCCCAGATATCCTCTCCCTCATCGTCCGCCTTTGCCTCCATCATCCCCATCATCGCCATCTCCCCCAATATCCTCCTCATCATCATCAAAAGCTGGCCGCATCTCCTCAGGATTTGATATCCTGGCAACAACATGTGCTGCGAACAAACCCGCAAACTCATGAGTCATCCCTGCATCCAGTATCTCAGGAGCATAGTCCCATATCTGAGCTGCTAAGCTCACGAACTCCTTTACGACTGCCCCGCTATTAATAGTGGGACCCCAATCAGATACATCTTGTCTACGCCATGCATACAAGCGGGTCCCCTATAGTATACCTTGCTGCCGACCATACTGCCTCAGCACCCTGCCCACCTGGAATCTCTCTATCACAAAGGGCATCCGCCCTATCAGAAACTGGCTCATAAATACAAATGACATCTCCAGCCCATCCTCTACCCAGACCTCATAGCCTGTATATGGTCGCCAAATGACTGTATCTATGTCATCCAAGACCCTCCTCCAATGCTCCAGTTTGCCCAGCTTATGTTGGACAACTAGACCCCTGTAACCATAAGCATATGCCCGCCCAATAGGCTTGTCTCTGTCTACCAGTGGTCTCGCTACTGGAATGTGCTCCCAGCACCATATCTATAAAAGTGTCACGCCAGCTGACAAACTGTCGTAACCTAGATACACCACCTCATGTAGGTCCCTGTACAGGTGGGCTAACATGGCTGATCCCCAAGCGAACCTGCGGCTATGGGTCACCATCTCCTCTAGAGCCAATCCCCAACCCACAGAGAATCCCTTTGACCTGAGATCAGGACAAAGGAATCCATCGATAAACCCTGCTAGTATCGACGGGAGGGGGGCATAATCTAAATCCAGGAACTCTTGCCATGGGATCTCATACCCACATACCGTCTCATCATGGAAAATGCATCGCAGCGCCTCAGTACCACCCTCCTCTGTCTGCTCATAAGGCAATAAATCACCTACTACTGGAATCCGTAAGATCCTATAACAGTCCTTTGGAGTGACTGTCATCTCACCCGTAGCAAAGTGAAAGGTGTTCGTGTCACTATTCCACCTCTCAGCAAGCACTGTCAGTAGACCTCGGTTCACAGTGAACCGCGACATGTCTAGCAAGTATGATAGGCCACATCTGTCAATCACATCTAGGTCAGCCTGTGCCAACCGTGGTATCAGTGCCCAAGGTCTAGGAAGTTGCTCCCGCGACTGCAACACTCCCAATCGCTCTTGTCCAAATGCAAAACGAGTCCAATATCAGTTTCCACATCCAAACAAAGATATCAAAAATCAAAATCACATCAAAAACATGAAACAATTTGCTCATCTACATCAAGTTCAATATCATATCATTCCATATCAACTTGTAAAACAACTCAAGTTATCAAAAACCATATCAAAACTTGTAAAACAACTCAAGTCTCCACATCACATAATCTTGTAAAAAAAATCAAGTTTCCCCCCATATCAGCTTATAAAACACCTCAAGTTTCCAACCCATATCAGCTTGTAAAACAACTCAAGTTTCCAACCCATATCAGCTTGTAACACAAATCAGGCTCCACACATTGAACTTGAAACACAATGCAAAAACAAATCATGCTTTGATCAAAATAATACATCCATATCTATATCAATAACTTGAAACAAATCACAACTTAAAGCAAGTTATATCAACGCTCATATTAGACACATTTTCAAAAAACTATAAAAAAACCAAGCAAGTACCAAAAATCCATCCCCCAGGTGAAATGACCTTATCCTATGTAATTTTCCACCTTCAAAAAATTACTAACTCTGGCAAAACCTGGCCCATGTGCTACAAAAACTTGGCAGTGCGTTAAAATGCACCTATGCGCTACGCTATTTTCTCCATGCGCTACTATGTCCACCCTATGTGCTAGACTGACTCTATGCACTATTCCTTTTCCTCCATGCGCCACCCAACCTACCCTAGGCATTAAAACTGACCTATGTGCTACCCTATCCCATGCTAGCGCTACCCTTTTGACCCTATGCGCTAGGTCTAACCTACGCGCTAAATCCCCTACCCATGCGACGTCCTGCGTACCCTATGCGCTAGGTTTAACCTATGCGCTACCCTTTTATTCTGACGCGCTACCCTATGTTCATCATGCGCTACTCTCGGACCATGCGCTAGCCTAAAATTTGTATGCGCTACCCTATTAAATTTTGGATGCTACCCTAAAATTTATACCCTATGCGCTACCTAATTTATCGCATGCGCTAAACTACGCCTTCTATGCGCTACCTAATTTATCGCATGCGCTAAACTACGCCTTCTATGCCCTAAACCGTTAAACCAAATTTTACAAATAAAAAACGGACCAAAAAATGATCAAATGAAAAATAAAAAATGGGTCAAAAACGTTGACTTACTAGTGGTCTGTATGCGGCAGGTCTTCGATACCTCTGAACGTGCTCAAAACGATGCCTAGAATAAGGAATGGGCATTTTGACTTCTCTCCAAAATCTCTTTCTCAAAAGTTAACAATGCACAAATGAATCAAATCAAAGCACTTTTTCCCTTTTATAGGGGAAAAATGAAGTTAGGGTTAGAGAAATGGGCATGTAATTTGCTCGCGGTCTCCCTCATACCCTAAAGCGCGTTAATTATCGGGAGATGAATCAATTTAAACATTTCACCTAGCCAAAATCATACACACCAAACACAAATTATCATATCAAATCAAATTTTTCAAAATATTGATTCATCACCTGAGGGGGCATCACCATCAATTATCGAATCTGGGGCATCACACATCAAATCTGGGGCACGACTTAAAAATCATAAAAATCATAAAAACGACAACAATCATAAAATCGCAACGACACATCATTTTCTTTGAAATAACATATGCACACACGTCACTTCAAAGAGGGGCAAAATGTAGACGTATAAAAATGACCATATTCCTAAATGAATATTTTATGTTCATTTCTATATTTAATTAAATCCAATTTATTAAATTATCCACATTCCTCTATTTAATTAAGTAAATTACTCAATTAAATTCACTATACCATTTAATAGGATAATTCATTTTATTCAATTAAAGCCCCTATCCACTTTTTAATTAAATTCATATTTAATTAAAATAGTTATCATAAATTAAATAAATCTAATTTATTTAATTGCAACCAAATTGAAATAAAGCAATTTATTTTAATAAAACCTATTTTCCCTCAC
>NC_081414.1:284869090-285034090 GCF_030272615.1 Cryptomeria japonica | reverse complement strand
GAATGAGGAACCTCCTTCCTTCACCGTATCTCTACTGGTTCTCATTAATTTGGTGGCGTGCTTGCTTATCTCTGCGCCATCTTCTCCCACCAGCAATCTGTCAACGGCTCTAGCAATCTCCCCCTTCTCTATTATTCCATCCTTATTCGACTCCAGAGGTAGTCCAATCTTCCAGACATCCACAATATATGTGCGGTTAAGAAACTGATCTACGAAATAAGGCGAGCAGAGCATGGGCACGCCCATGGTGATGCTCTCCTGTACAGAGTTCCATCCACAGTGTGTCACAAAGCAAGCTATGGAAGGATGAGATAACACCTGTAACTGTGGCGCCCAAGAAACTATGCAGCTCCTCTCTCTCACCCGTTCCATAAATCCCTGCGGAAAAGTGGGCTTGCTGCCCTCCATTAGATCCGACCGAACAACCCACAGAAATGGTCTCTGGGTAGCCTCTAACCCCGCTGCGAACTCCTCCACTTGGATTTGGCTCCACACTGCGACGCTTCCAAACGACACATAGATCACAGATTGGGTAGACTGTTTGTCTAACCATTCTAGACATTCCACATCATCTGCCCAGAAGCTTGGGGGGGCCTTACTCGTACTCCTCTTATCGCCCTCCAGAAATTCGCAAGGAATCAGAGGACCAATTGGGTACACTTCCACCTCTCTGGATAACTCTTCCACCACTGGACCGTCAAGCTCGTAAAAGGAGTTGGCGAGGACCCCCTTGATCTGCTTTAAACTTTCTCCCATCCGGATGCATCTCTTAAACATCTTCTCCCCACCACCGAACAGCCATGGAAGATCTCCAGAACGCAGAGGCGGCATGGACGGAATATACGTTATCTTCTTCTCTTCTTTGGGAGCTCCTACAATAACACCAAACACAACCAGTCCCACAACAACGAAAAAGAAAAAGAAAAACAGACAAAGAAGCGTGAATCTGTCTTACCATCGTGACCAAGGATCCCAAGAGAGAGGAGCTTCGGAATGAAGTAGCGGATAGCACAGTTGGCGACAAGCGATGTGTGGAAAGCAAAGAGAGGAATCTGATAGAAATCGGCTACCGCCTTCAACCCAGAGCATATAATTACATCTATTATTATACCGGTGACCTTGTGCTCTTCTTCCCTCTCGTTTATCACGTCGATAAGCCTCATAATCACGGAAGGTGCCATGCTGTTATCTAATGCTTCCATTAGATTTGGAATGTTGGTGCGTTTGTCATCTGGCGGTAATCCATCAGGAATGGATATCATTCGGATGCCGTCCCAGTTTCTACTCTTGGCTTGCATAATGCGGTTGTGATTGAAATCGGTGTTGAGGAAGGTAACGAGGAAACCATCGGAGACGAGCTTCCAGGCGAGCTGCATCATGGGATTTATGTGGCCCTGGTAAGGAAGGGGAATCAGAAGAGCGTGTCCACCCATATTCAACTTTCCGAGCAACCTGATTCCTTCAGCACAGTTGGACGATCAACCAAAGAGCTCCTCTAAAAATTTGCGAGGAAGGAATAAAGATTAAGCTTTTAACTTACGACTAAAAGTGGCTGAAATTTTCATACGTTAAAGGTCCAGATTCATTCCAGAGAGCAGACAGCACGTACCGTCTCGTAAAATATTTTTTTACTTGAGAAGAGTTTTTGCGTCTCTTCGAAGTGGAAATTTCCATGGAATCAACTGGTAGTGGAAATTTTTATTTAATCGTACTATGTTTCACGTTATCTTTCTTAGTAATTGTTTTCTATGGAAACATGTGCATATTTGTTTTCATCAAGTTGCTACTCAAGTCTGATATTTTTTTGTTTTTTTTGAAACTGTCAGTGTTCATAATGTAGAGGTGCATCATGTTGCAACTTTAAGTCAGATTTCTTTTTTGTTTTGTAGAAAGTGTGAGGTTGGTAGATGCTGATATATCTGTCTTTATATTAAATTTGGTCAAGCGTGCTTTTTAGAGTCTGAATCTTGATGGATGACTGTTTTGTTAAGAATCATCTTTATCAATTACTCTTAAAAAGACTTTTTATTTACCCTTTTGTAATATTAATTTTTGAAATTTTGTATTATAAAGAAAAAAATATTATTTATATGTGTATATAATCAACAAAAACATATTTGTTAAAAAGAAAATAAATATTTTAAAATTAAAATATCATTTTTCAAATTTTGTTTTCAAGTGTATATTTATTTATAGTTGCTTTTACTTCCACTTGCTAATTTTCATTTAAATAAAGCAAATTCACAAGTATTTAGTGGTGTAGTACCCTCTCATTAATGTCAACATATATTGGTTAACAAATCATATTTAGATTGTTTACACATATTTTGAAATTAAAGTAAAACAACAAAAATAAGTAAATCTAAACTAACTTTGATATTTAAAATGAAAGGTTTTTTCATCTAATGTTTCATTGCCACTACTCCGAGAACGTCAAATAGAAAATTAATAGGAATGTTCTCTATGTCTTGGGTGTAGCATATGGACCCTAAGCTAGTCTCTTCATGTTGGATCGTTCTGTTGACCCATTCCTTCATAAAGAAACTCTAGCAGCAAGCCTTCCTCTTGTAGGGTGGAGCTTATGGAAAGAATGTAACAATAGGTTATTCGGAGATCAAAAGATCCAATGGGAAGCTTTACCCTAATCCATAATTAACCATGTCAAAGAGAATATGAAATGTTTTGGAATGTACAAGCTTTCTCATCCACTCTCTACCTCGGATTGGCATATCACTAAAAGCTAGGAAATGTCTAATTCCATCTTTCTTTAATTCCCCTCCTATTGGACATAGAAAACTAATCAAATGCTTCCCCCCTCCCCTCCATAATTAGTTAGTTAAAATTAAACTTCAATGGGTCATCTAAAGGGAACCTAGGTCACACAGATGAGGGTGGGGTCATTAGAGATCCATTTGGCAAGATGGTGTTCACCTATGCAATCAACCTTCACATTCAAACATCCAACTTTGCAGAAGTGGCATCAACATACTATGGGATATCTATTGCCAAAGATATAGGTTACCCAAAAATCATTATATAAGGTGACTCTAACAACATCACCATGGTGGTTCAAGGGAAGGACATGCTAGGCTAGAACACTCAGGACCTCATCACCTAATGTCAAAGTGTCATATCAACTTTTGGCCATGTAAGGATTAACTAGACCTTTAGAGAGAGGAAAAAGACTATGGATAAGCTAGTGAACCTTGGTCCCTTATTTAACAAGCTTACAATATGCATAGAGAAATATGAGTTGCCTGATGATATTCGTGCCACGATATGAGCATACATTAATCCCAATGATGAATAATGATCTAAAGATCACCTATTTATTTATCGTCTTGTCCATTTTATACTTCAAACATTTAATGATTTGGAGTTGGTTTATTAAATCTGGTGAAAGCAACAGTTCCTCTAATATTTCTTTTTACCAACATTTTCCAAGAGCTAGTTTTCAAAGCCCTTTACTAGTTAATGTTAATTTTTCCCTTGTGAAAGTATTAACCATGGGTTGTGATCTCATTCAAACCAAGTTGGACAAGTGTGACAATTTCGAGCAGAATGGAGTTCTCTAGAAGAAGGTTGAGAGAGGTAATATAGTGTCTTATATTGAGGACATGAAGGTTTCTAATCCTTCTCCCTTAGAGTAGTTTGACAATCCTTGAATGAGGGTGAAGATAAAGTTGGTAGTGTAGTTTTTACAGTGTCCATGGAGTCAATTGCAGCCACAAATAATCTTATTATAGAATGTGTGACCTTCATCAAGAAACCAAAGGGGAACTACAAAGATGATTTTATGAGGTTTCTAAAGCTGGGAGAGAAGGTGGCTATTTTGTAAAGCAGCTTCAATAGGGAAGATTTTCCTACTGTCTCCATGGAGGATACTCTTCTTCTGATGAAGTAAATCACTTTGGATGGAAGATTCAAATGCTTTCACTCCTTGCTGTTCCTTATGCTTAACGACCTCAGGTATGGAGTGAAAATGAACTTCCCTTACTAGATTTTTTTCCCTATTTTTTAGTCTATTATTGTTGCTAAATTATAAAATGTTCTTCTTCCTAATCAAGGGCTTATCTTGACGCTATATAAATTCCATCTAGCTTTGATCCCCAATAGTGGGCTACCCATAGACCACTCTAGTCTTTCCCCTAAACCCACCCTAGTCATTGAGCTCTTTGAAAAATGAGACTGCAAAGGTGCTCCTAGAGAAACCCTTAAGCGTAATGGGACTTCTAACTGAGTCAACCCAAACTGGTCTGCTAAAAAAAAGAAACCTTCAACCCCTTCTCAAAAACAAATTGAAGATCCAAATGTAGAGGTACCTTGTTGGGATGACTCTTCTTCCTCATGGTCTATGGGTTTTAATTTTACACTGAATAACCCTATTTTGAATTATGTCCCCCCCTTTAAATGCTATCTTTGGGATCCCCTCCTCCTGTTGTTGTTAATTCCCTACAAAAATGGTATTACCTATTCTCGCTGACAGGTTAATGAGTTATCTGATGCCTACAATAGATAGGAAGCCATTATTTGCTGACTCATCTACCAACTCAATGTTGTAGAGATAAAATCAATGAGATGGAGCCTCTAGCCGAGGCAAATGCCAAAGCCTCTAGTTGGGTGATGGATGAAAAAGATCAAAGGGTCCATGTGGTGGCTAGTGAGTTGCTAGATAAACTTGAGAAGTGGGAATTCTTAGAAGAGGAAATTAAGGAGCTCAGTGAGAAGGTGAATGAGAAGGACAATAGGAAATATATGATTAGATTCATTGAGGAGCTATAGAGAAACTAGGCAACCCTCAAAAGGAATATGGTTGAGATGATGGCCCTTAACACTAAAATGACAAGTAAAAGCTTGACTTCTCTTCAAACCATTAAGGAGGAAATTGGCAAAAGGCATGCAAAGAAGTGCCGCATGGATTTTTTTTCGACCATTTCTACAAAACCAACTAAATCTAGGGTGAAGGCTACTTCAGAGTCCTCTCCTATGTCTTCAAGAAAATGATATAACAAAAATCTATCCTTCTCTAAGAAGGTGAAAGTGTTGAGCTAGAATTGGCAAATTGATAAAATCCCCACTTGGTAGACCATTGGTTCATGTCTTATGTGGGTAGTGTGGCTTCTCTTTTTTGGTGTCTATCGATTTCTTGTCTTAGTTTTTTTGTTTTTTTAGCTTCTGGTTGTCAACTTTTTTTTTGGTTCCTTTTTTATAGTGGGTTCTTTTGTCGGATGCTTTCACTTCTCATTAGACCTGTGGCCTTTGTACTTTGGTGGTTATGTAATGGTTCATGCCTCTCCCATAATTTATCTAATTAAAGCAATTTAAAATGAAAGTTATTTTAAGACAAAAAGCCTCAAAATATATTTAACAAGAAAAATCACAATTTATTAGTCTAGATGACTTTGGTTAGAATTTCTTAAATTTCATAACATGTCAAAGATATTTGATTCATATTTTTTCAATTCTTTTTTACAAAATATCAAAAGTATAATTGACATTTCATACAATTTGAAAGGTTGTATTTGTAATTTTTATATTACTTTTGTTAATGTTTTCACATCTTTAATGCCTGCAAATATTTATACCACTTTCACTTGAGAGTTATCCACACCATCTGTATAATTAAATCAAAGGATTGACACAACTGAAGGCTTACAATATATTTTTAGGAATTATATTACACCCATTTATTGAGCTATTTGTGAGTTGGATCTGTTGAGTTTGGATGAATTTTTTGCAAAGCCATTGTTTTCATTTATAGATCTAAGGGTAAAAAGGTTTGTAAAACTTGAATAATCTCTTGTCAGCAAATTGGTCATATAGAAAATTTTAATGTAACTCTTATAAAATAATGCAAAAACACATAGAAAATAGGAACTACCATGGACGCAAATGAGAAGAGACTCTAAACCATTTAATTAGAGAGTAACCTCACAATTGGCGGTCCTCCTTGATGAAAGTAGACATGTGAGTGCAATGAAAGAATTGGTCATAATCTCTTGTGAGAAAATTGGTCATATAGAAGATTTTAATGCAACTCTTTGAAAAAAATGTAAGGACTCATAAAAAATAGAACTGAAATGGGTAAAAATGAGAAGAGACTCTTATATATTCAATTGGAGTGTAACCTAATTGTTCGTGGTCCTACTTGATAAAAAAGTCATGTTAGTGCAAAGAAATAATTGCCAAAAACCTACACTTCTCTATAGAACCACATCCAAATCTCCTTACAAAGAGAGTGTGGGGTGAGATATAACTAGCACAAAAGTTTATAGTTACATCAATCATACATATTCCAAAATAACGCACCATTGGTCAACAGGAACTAATATGGTAGTTTGGCCATTATCATCAAAGGGTATATGCATGAAGTTGTGGTACTAAAAAGGTGCCACACTTCAAAAAAAAATTAAAAAACGCATAAGGCGCACACACTATAGGGTGTGTGCCCTATAGTGCGCACACCTTATAAGGCGTATGTGCATTGTAAACAACAAAAAAACCTTGCTCCACATTTCTGCATTCCAAACCAGCGTTTTGGCATTTTTGGGTGCTATTTTCTTGCACTCGCCCTTTGTAAAATCTTGAAATTGGGCACTAAGTTGTCCATATCTCATCAAAATGCTACCACACCATCGAAGAGCTCGAAGAGGTATGTATTTTTATTTTCTTATTGTCATTTTTTTATTAATTTGAAGATTAAACTAGGTTTATTGATTTAAATTTATTTTCATTATCAGGAAATGAGATTAGACAAGAAAATGTTGAAAACACTCAATCACCTCCTCATGAAGACCATATTGAAGAAGAAGCACATCAATCAGCTCCTCATGAAGACCATATTGAAGAAGAAGCACATCAAGAACCTCTTACAATCCCTAGACACCCCATAGGTACACAAGAAAACCTATTAGGTCAAATAGAAAATAGCCAAAAAGAGCTTGAATGTTTAATCAAAAGGCTAAAATATCCCACTAGAACAAACTCCCATAGGACAAACCTTGCTAGTTCTTTGCAATTTATTGTATCTCACATACAATCTGTGAGTGGGCAAATAAATTTTTGGTCCCGTAAGAAGGAAGACCAAAAGCAATTTTATGCTGACAAATTATCATATGTGGCAGTGAATAAAAAGAAAATTAATAAATTTGACTTATGTGCTCTTTTTACGGACCCCCGAACGAATCAACCTTTACACCCTGGATGTAGGAGATTCCCTATTCATTGGTGTCATCATGAAGGGATTAAGAACAATTTTTGGGATAGGTGGTGGATGGTATTTGATCTGCCCCCATGCAATAATCATGAGGTACCCCAATACTTTTTGAGAAAACTGTAATGTGAATTTGTCCTTAATGAGATCCCAAACTATTTTGATTTTCTATATTTCCAAGGTAGAGGTGGGGGTTCCTCGCATGATAGAGAGGGTGCACAGTGTGATCCAAATCTCCCACCAAGACCCTTGGCCAGACCTATGGTGGAGCATGTTATTATTCCTTCCATTGTGAAGGAGAGTATTGAGGTCAAAACTCTAGACTCGATTAGCTCACTCACTCAGACCCTTATACAGTATGCTAGTCCTCTAGTAGAGGATGATGCGAGTGATGATGTTGATTCTTCTAGGCATCGAGTTCCAACTCATTTTTGTCGATCTTGTGGTTCTCTTTGCACTTATGATCCTAATAGTTCTAAGAATGCACATGCACGAGCGGAGTTTGCTACAGAGAATATTGTCATGATAGAATCCTTGCTGAACGAAACATTTGGCATTGATACCCAGGTGAATTTCATTACAAGTTAATTTCATTCTTTTTATTAAATCTTATATGTAAATTTGAGAATATATCTAAATTAGTAAATTATTATGATAAAAAATTAGGGTCAAAGTGTTCACAATACTAGCAACATTCCTGCAACACCCTTTTTCACTACTTCGTCGACTCCATAGGTATACAATGAGTGAAAAAATATAATTATTATATGTAGATAGTTGAACCTTATGTGAATGATTTTCTAATTACTCATTTTGGATGTCAAATAGTTTGATGCTAGAGCTTCAACATCAACACCTCGTAGTGTATTTCATCGACAATCTTTCACCTAGGTAAACAATTTATCTTTAATGTTGTTATTAAATAATATAGATAGTTTTTGCGATTAATCAATATACTTTGTTTAATTTTCAGATGTTGAATTCAAAGACTCCTCCTACTGTCCGCGCGTCAATGGAGCACGGTGTTGTTGCAGCAGTAGCAAGTTCAACTGCTTTAACAGAAGGATGAGACATATTTGTAAATTTAGTAAATTTAGCATTACATTTGTTATCTTAATAATATTTTATTGAAAATTTTAACGACACTTGTATTTAGTTTAATTTATATTGTGATGCTTACAGGAGGGGCTTGTCACTCCAAATCATGAACGTGCACCTGTTGTGGATGAACATCATGATTATTTGTATGCGGTAAGTGACTATTCTATTATATGTCATTCTAAAATTCAATTTTTGTATATGCTAACATCATTCTTTTCATTGTATCAGGCGGAGTTACAAAAAAGTCTGGAGAGGAGATCGAGTGGATGTACTCAAAAGACACTTGCATCATATACATCTCCATCCCCTCGATAGGCAAAGATATCTCATGATATGTTTCTTTCCCCTAGAGGGAAATGAATAGAATAGGGTCCTATGTTGTATGCCTATATGGCAATTTTGAATATATGTTTTGTATTACGAATATGTGACATTCTATCGCCATATCGCTTTTGCCAAGCTCCTATTTGACTTTATTGGATACCATGTTGTATGCCTTTATGGCAAATTTGAACATATGTTTTGTATTATGAATATGTGACATTCTATGTCCATATGGCTTTTGGCAAGCCCCTATTTGACTTTATTGGATATCATGTTGTATGCCTTTATAGCAATTTTGAACATATATTTTTTTTATGAATATATGAAATTCTAAGTCCATATGGCTTTTGGCAAGCCTATTTGTTTGTATTGGATATATTTGATAGTTTTAACGGTATACAATGTTGCATGGATTTGTAGCTTTTTGGTTAATGCAAATCATTTATCATGGTTATCCATAATTACAATACAAATGATTAGATGAATAGTTGCACAAAGTTTATTATTACTTAAGCTTTGAACCTAAATATGTGTTTGTAATCCAAGACACAAGCCACCCCGATGCGTATGAGTTGACGGTTTAGTGCCGCAACACGACCCTACAGGATCAGACGGATCATTCTTATGTTTAACAGGCAAAGAGAAATGTGATGCCAAATATTGACAACTTTGAGCAATTTGAGCACTTGGGCAATTTGGTTTCTAGGGTGTGGCCTGCAATGATCGGGCAAGTTGGAGAGCAAAAGAAGGCATTCCTAGCGTAAAACTAGCCACCCTGACACGTACGAGCTGACAGTTTGGTGCTGCGACAAGCGGATTGAAAGATGGGGCATTGTGCAACTTTTCATTGAACTCATCTGTTGCTTTTTGTCGCAACCAAGAAAGAGTCGCCACGAGCAATTGGATCCAAGTCTACCCAAACTGAAAGAGGCTTTTTTAGAGTGCCATAACACGACCCCGTAGGATCAGACAGATTGTTCTTATGATTAACGGGCACGGAGAAACGTGATGCCAAATATTGACAACTTTGAGCAATTTGAGCACTTGGGCGATTTGGCTACTAGGGTGTGGCCCGCAATGATCGCGTGAGTTGGAGAGAAAAAAGAAGGAATTCCTAGTGTAAACCCAGCCACCTTGACGTGTACGAGCTGATGGTTCGGTGCCGCGACGAGTGGATTGAAAGATGGGGCATTGTGCAACTTTTCATTGAACTCATCTGACGCTTTTTGTCGCAACCGAGAAAGAGTCGCCACGAGCAACTGGATCCGAGTCTATCCAAATTGAGAGAGACTTTTTTAGAGTGCCATAACATGACCTTGTAGGATCAGATGGATTATTCTTATGATTAACGGGCATGGAGAAACATGATGCCAAATATTGACAACTTTGAGCAATTTAAGCACTTGGGCGATTTGGCTGCTAGGGTGTGGCCCGCAACGATCGGGTGAGTTGGAGAGAAAAAAGAAGGCATTCCTAGCATAAAACCAGCCACCCCAATGTGTACGAGCTGACGGTTCAGTGCTGCAACAAGCGGATTGAAAGATGGGGCATTGTACAACTTTTCATTGAACTCATCTGACGCTTTTTGTCGCAACCGAGAAAGAGTCGCCACGAGCAACTGGATCCGAGTCTACCCAAACTGAGAGAGGCTTTTTTAGAGTGCCATAACACAACCCCATAGGATCAGACAGATTGTTCTTATGATTAACAAGCATAGAGAAACGCGATGCCGAATATTGACAACTTTGAGCAATTTGAGCACTTGGGCAATTTGGCTGCTAGGGTGTGGCCCGCAACGATCGGGCGAGTTGGAGAGAAAAAAGAAGGCATTCCTAGCATAAAACCAGCCACCCCAACATGTACGAGCTGACGGTTCGGTGTCGTGACGAGCGGATTGAAAGATGGGGCATTGTACAACTTTTCATTGAGCTCATCTGATGCTTTTTGTCGCAACCGAGAAAGAGTCGCCACGAGCAACTAAATCTGAGTCTACCCAAATCAAGAGAGGATTTTTTATAGTGCCATAACATGACCTCACAGGATCAGACGGATCATTCTTACATGTCACTAACATCGAGAAAAACCATGCCGATTTTTGATAATTTTTCACACTTTGAGTGATAGACAACAAATGAGCATTTTTTACATCTTTTACCATATTAACAAGGTATACTTCACGAAATGATCCCATGTGATCTATAATGGTCCAAAATGACATTATTTACATAAAATCACACAAAACAAGACAAAAACATAATTTTTTATATCACAATGCCTTGAGTAGTCAAAAATACAAGTCATGTACATATATCCAAATAAGATTGATATTACAATTTTTTACATTTACATTTAATCCAATGAACCATCTGGATCTGCTCTACTCTTTATCGTGTCTAGTATGGCCTCATGGTCAGACTCACGAACCTTCCATAGGTTCTTGTTTAGTGGTCTACCCCCATATCTGATCAAATGAACATTTGAAGCTACAACAAGGTTAGAATAATGAAGAATATTCCTATGTGTCTCGAAGTCCTCGAACAACCACAAGTTAGACTTCTTCACTAGCTACCTTCCAAGCCATGTACCAGTAACAACTACTGATCTTGTGGGGTACTCAATATTTTCTCCATCTACCACAGGGCGATCCAATTTCTGTTTTGCGTCCACACAACGACACAGGTAATAATCTGTTCCTTCTTCATTGTCTTCAGCTGCAATTACTGCATAAACATGCCCTGCAATGATAAAGTGAGAAGAATTTAGCAAACAACTAAGGTAAAATATTAAAGTACAAAAAATTGCATGTGGATAATTTACCTAGTTGGACTAAATCTGACACATGGTCAAAGTCAATTGATGCTTCCATCTGTGTGAGTTGTAGTGCACTCAAAGGTCGGTATGTCTCAAGTGGGATTAGAGGTCTCATACACCATTCGTCCACCCACTCCTTTGACTCACAGTCATTATAGGCACCATCTCTACATGAAGAACAATAACATGCCATCCATCGCATATGGATATTCCATGAACCTGCATTAGAGCTTTTGAAAGAGTGTAGCTCACTCAATCCTGTCAATGTACAACAATCTTCTAATTTTGCAATGTTAGTATCATCTACCAACCAAAAAACTCTGCAAACTAAAGACTTACCTTGATTATTTAGACCAATTGTACCATTTCACCATTGAACAATTGATTTTGCATCTTTCAAGTTTGCATTCCCTTTGTACTTTAACTCTTCTCATGCTAAAGCTCTTTTAATACATGCTCCTGCACCATCATGCTCCCCTTTTCCATGCCCAGCCTCAGAGAAATTCCACATATGTTGAATAGCAGTCAACCTATGCATCCTACTGAACCAATAAAACATCTGAGAGTTCTTAAATTGCAATGCACAATTATTTGACCATATGATATGCTGACAGAATGATATGCCTCGGCTAGCCAAATCATCGTAGAATATTTGAAAACAACCTTGCACAAACTCTGTAAAGTGTGAGTGATCATCACTGATGTAAAAATGATACTCCCTCAATATCTTCCTATCCTCTTCCATACTATCATGTGCATGAATGAATGCTATATGCACAAATATGGCAACTTGTGTGGAGTTGTAATATTGTGATTGCACCTCGTTTTGCGGTTGTAGTGTGTAGTTCTCTGCAAAGTCAACAATTGAAATGATTGTATGAAGTGGAAATGTGTCCTTGCATAGCTTAAAGTGTGAGTCCAACCAACGAGCTCGATGGTTATGCCTTGCATACTCATACACTATATTCTTATGAAAGATGCCCATAAACCGATACACTGGAATCTTCTCACTAACCAATTCACACCTTTTTGCTTCTTTTCCATCTTTTAGCATGTAGGCCACTGTCTTATATTTTCCAAATTCTACTAATTCATTACCAATTTCTTGTCCAATATCCATATGTTGACAAATTTGTAAATGTCACAATCCACCACAATAAACACATGTGCCATCCAAGCAACACTTATTGTAATATACTTGACCATCTACTCTTTCACATAAGATGCTAGATATGAATTCCCTTAAAGATGTTGGTGGACCATTTATGTTGCATTCCTGCAAAACATTGTTAGCATGCAAATCTATACATATGCGTTGATAAACATCATAATGGTTAGAAAATTCAATATGTACTCTACAACAACAAGTTGTGCATGTGTGATTTATTTTGACATAAAAAGGCTTTACCATTTCAAAGAACTGTTGACTAATTTTTATTTGAGGATACAAATGTTGAAACTTGGCAAAAAATTGTGTTTGAGTCATATCCAAAAAATGTTTCGGATGTGGATCATGGATTTTACTACGAATCCTCCTTCTTACAACATCTCTTTGATTTGGAGAGATCCTTGTGTTATTCTTCCAAAAATCTTCAATTAGGGATCTCAAGGCTTCAACAATTGCTTTATCTTTCCGTGGTAATCTACCGGAAAATGCCCATAACTCATTGTTATATGGATCCTTCCCTCTTTGTTGCCTTCCCAAAGCTCTCATTAGAGTTTTTCTACTTATCTTCAATTGTTTACTTGTCTTTCTAAGGAGGCGATCTTTCTTAGTTTGAGCGCTTACAATTGTTGATGTAATGACACGTCGTGTGGCATTACTATCTTTTGTGCGTGAGTTAGAACCAAGAGTATCATATGCATTCATCAGATTCTTCACAATAGATTTTTCACTTGATTCAATCGATGTTCTTAGCCCAAGAATCTTCATTATAGGCCTAAATTTCAGATTTCTGATCATTTCAACAAATAGTTGACATCTTCCTGTCTCATTTAAAGGCTCAAAAAATATTTTCCATATCCGGTTAGCATGTCTTTGACAAGTACGCTTTAGAAACTTGTCAACCATTGGTTTCAAAACATTAGCATCAATATCAATCAAATACTTAGGCTTTCTATGCAAAACTCTAGGAGGTGTTCTCAAACTTTGAGTTATCTCAAGATTAGGAATGTCAACAACAATAGGGATAGGTGGCATACCTTCAACCAGAGATGAAAATGATGACATAACTTGAAATTGAGGTGTACAAGATGGTGTAGCTCCAATACTTGATGTCAGTCGCGAAGTACTTGCAATGACAAATGTCATAGAGGGAGTGCATTAAATATGAGATGTTGTAGACACCAACGGTGTGCCAATAAGAGATGGTGTGCCTTCAACTTGAGATGTAAGAGATGGGGTGCCTTCAACTTGAATTGTGGTAGACATGCTCTCAACCCCGGGATTCAATTGTCTCATTGCACGAAGGTTTTGCATCCGTTGCCTTTGTGTGGCCAATTTTGTCTCTCTCTTAGATTGGATGGATATTTCATGTTCCTCTTCAATTGGCACCTCTTCAATTGACACCTCTTCTTCTATGGTATTCAAATTCCTTTGTTCATGAAGTTGCTTCATTCCTTCTCTTTTTTCTGCATTCTTAGCTTCACGCTCTTCTGGTGTTACATTTTTTGGTCGTTTCCTCGGCATGACGATGATTATGCATATGTTAAAATGGATATATGGAATTGAAATTATTTCATGTGTTCCTTTTCTAAATTATTTCATAAGATCTTAAAAAGGATGTATGAAATTGCAAATTTTGTTTTAAACCACTAAACAAATAATTTTCTTATGCAACTTCCTTCAAATGCATTGTTAAATCTAATGTAAATCTAATAGGATTATAATCAATTTTGACTCACACTTTTATTATAACATTTAAACAAAATAACACTTAATAAGTATTTGAATTCTAAAAACAAGAAAATATTACCTCAATTATTCAAATTTGATTAAAAAAACTATGTTCTTCCTCTTTGACGTTGCCAAATGAAAAAAAAGGTGGTGGAGAGCTAATGGAATGTATTAAATAATCTTGCATAAAATGTCAACACCATGCAAAAAGCATTTTTTTATCTGATCATGCGTAAAAAGAAGACAAAATGAGAGAATGTGGGCTTGGATCATGGGTCAAGGGTCCCATATAACCGTTTTTTAGTGCAGCTCATTTGGCTAGCGCCAAATGACTTTCATTGAAATTTTTTTACCTTAAACTAAACACTAACTCTATACCCTATAACCTTTTTTTTGTGCAGCTCATTTGGCTAGCGCCAAATCACTTCCATTGAATTTTTTTACCTTTGATAAATTTCTACTCTATACCCTATAACCTTTTTTTTTTTGTAGCTCATTTGGCTAGCGCCAAATATGGCGCTAGCCAAATGACTTCCATTGAAATTTTTTAACCTTTAATAAATTTCTACTCTATACCCTGCAGTTTGATAGCCACAACCATAAAAATTAAACCATATGACTCTTCAGGACATAATATGGTGTCTTAGGACACCACATGACCCCTTAGGTATCGTTATGGGTCATATAGTGTCCTAAGGGGTCATATGGTGTCTTATGACCCCTTACGACACCATATAACCCCTTAGGACACCATATGACCCCTTACGACACAATATGGTGTCGTTATGGGTCGTAAGGGATCATATGGTGTCCTATGATGCCTTACGACACCATATGACCCCTTAGGACACCATATGACCCCTTACGACCCCATATGGATCGTATGGACACCTAAGGGGTCATATGGTGTCCTATGACCCCTTAAGGGTTGTATGGACACCTAAAAGGTCATATGGTGTCCTATGGGGCCATAGGACACCATATGACCCCTTAGGTGTTGTTATGGGTTGCATGGTGTCGCAAAGGACACCATATGATGCCCTAGGACACAATAGGGTGTCGTTATGGGTCGTATGGTGTCCTAAGGGGTCATATGGTGTCTTATGATCCCTTAGGACACCATATGACCCCTTAGGACACAATACGGTGTCGTTATGGGTCATATGGTGTCCTAAGGGGTCATATGGTGTCCTATGACCCCTTAGGACACCATATGACCTGTTAGGACACAATATGGTGTCGTTATAGGTCGTATGGACACCTAAGGGGTCATATGGTGTCCTATGGGGCCATAGGACACCATATGACCCCTTAGGTGTCGTTATGGGTCGTATAGTGTCATAAGGAGTCATATGGTGTCCTATGACCCCTTAGGATACCATATGACCCCCTAGGACACAATATGGTGTCGTTATGGGTTGTATGGTGTCCTAAGGGGTCATATGATGTCTTATGACACCTTAGGACACCATATGACCCTTTACGACACAATACAGTGTCATTATGGGTTGTATGGTGTCCTAAGGGGTCATATAGTGTCCTATGACCCCTAAGGACACCATATGACCCATTAGGACACAATATGGTGTCGTTATGGGTCGTATGGATAGCTAAGGGGTCATATGGTGTCCTATGGGGCCATAGGACACCATATGACCCCTTAGGTGTCATTATGGGTCGTATGGTGTCGTAAGGGGTCATATGGTGTCCTATGACCCCCTAGGACACCATATGACCCCGTAGGACATAATAGGGTGTCATTATGGGTCGTATGGTGGCCTAAGGGGTCATATGCTGTCTTATGACCCCTTAGGACACCATATGATCCCTTAGGACATAATATGGTGTCATTATGGGTCATATGGACATTTAAGGGGTCATATGGTGTCGTATGGGGCCATAGGACACCATATGACCCCTTAGGTGTCGTTATGGGTCGTATGGTTTTGTAAGGGGTCATATGGTGTCCTATGACCCCTTAGGACACCATATGACCCCCTAGGACACAATAGGGTGTCCTTATGGGTCGTATAGTGTCCTAAGGGGTCATATGGTGTCTTATGACCCCTTAGGACACCATATGACCCCTTAGGACATAATATGGTGTCGTTATGGGTCATATGGATACCTAAGGCATCATATGGTGTCTTATGGGGCCATAGGACACCATATGACCCCTTAGGTGTCGTTATGGGTCGTATGGTGTCCGAAGGGGTCATCACATTTGGCGCGCGCCAAATGTGGAATATGGACCACATTTGGCGTTCACCAAATTGAATATCCATTCATCACTTTTGGCACATGCCAAATAGGGTGCCCGCCATATTTGGCGAGTGCCAAATGGCCCGCTTTGGGAAACACCAAACCTATGGTTTGGATTTGCCTTGGGCATCCAACCCAAAGGTTTGGACGTCCATTTCAGGCTAAAGACGTGTTTTTGTGAGAACATTGAAAATTTTGACATATTTTTGGTCGTTCTCTCCATCAGGTTTGCATGTGTTTCAATGAAGTTAAAAAAAATACCGTGGTAAACTTGAGCTCCCTCTTAGCTATCCAAAAATGTAATTTATTTCAAATTTTGATTTTGTTAATTCTTTCATTTATAATTTCTTTTGTTAGTGTGTTCGTTTTTTGTCATAAACCAACATGCACTATTTTGGGTCTAGACTTTTACACGTTCATTAGATTTTGAAAAAAAATACATTTTTAGAAACTAGACTCCATTCTACACAATTTAAAATAATGTTTTGATTTTTGATTTGTTTTCAATGATTTTAGGGGGGAGCACGCTCAAATTTCTATTTTTCAGGATGTGTCCAATTCAAAAATTAGTAAAAAATCATATACTCATTAAAAAATTAGCTGAAAATTCTAGCATAAACTACAATGTGTTAGCTAATTTCTCACCAAAGCGATTTTAAAAATTCAAATAAAAAGTTAACATTTTAGGGGGGCCACAACAAACACTATGTTATGTTTTTTGCATAAAAACAGGACCAGTTTTTGTGGCCCCCCTTTTTGAAGCCCTTAATCTCCACCATTTTCAAAAAAAATTAGTAGTTTAGAAAGTAGACTCGAAGCACTCTGACTCTTGTTCTTGTTGCATCTTCAAATTTGGAGTGTAACTATCTTCAATTTGTCATTGAAGTTTAGACTTTGCTGATTTTAGAAAAAAAGTGGCATCTTAAGACCCCCTTTTGGTACCACAACTTGGTGCACATACCCCAAAGCATTGGTAAACTAATTTTCCCATGATCATGGAGAAGAAATTTAATGCTTTTATTAGACCATTGAAATGAAAGATTAATAAATTATTAATAATAAAAATTTAATTTGCCCACTTACACTAAGTTATGGTTAACATTTTCTAATCTTTACTCATCTTATAGAGATTAAAAGGTTGTAAATTTTATTAAATGGGATAAATTCCTAAACATATTAATTAAGGAAAAAAACCATTAGGAGAGCTCCCATGTTGAAATAAAATCTTGAATAGGGGGAAGACTCGCAAATAGAATTCCTGCTCTTTATATACTTGTGTCTTAGCATCATTACATTTTAAAAATAAAATTCTGACCTCTTTGACCAAAATATCACATTGGAATCTCATGGAGAGGAGGAAAAGTAAGAAAATGAAATGGGTAAAAGGAAAATTTGAATGTCACAATTAAAGATCATGGAGTTTAGAGACTTTTTATTCTATAAAAAGACATAACATGTAGTAGTAATCAACAAATATACAATCGAATGCTCGTAGAAAGACAACATATTTTCAAGAGAGTGTTAAAAAAGATATAGTAGATATTCTTCATGTTGGACCAAAAATTAAGGAGATAACGGGAATTTGTTTTTTTTTGTTCTAAGAAAAATACATTTTCATTTTCATATTTCTTTGGCAAAGAGTTGACTTTGAAAATATTGTAGGTTGTCTTATAAATTGTGTCCAATGTTTGTAAATATCATATGTTGATATGTGCAAATGTATATCTGACAATTAATAAAAATTATTAAACATATGACAATATCTAATTGAGAAGGGACAATGTTTATCCTAGATGTTAAATATTACTCTCCTAGAATTTAAAAGGATTCAAAAATTAGATATATAATAACCTTCTATATAACAAAGGAAACCCAAGTTGGTTGAAATTAAACTCCAATGGCTCATACAAAGGAAACCCACATCAAGCAGGTGGGGTTGGTGTGTTTCGTGACCATAAGGGGAAACTTGTGCTAGCTTACATGACCAACTTGGGATTGAAAACATCAAGTTTTACAAAGGTGGCTATCATTTATCACAACCTGATTCTTATTAGTGATAGAAAGTACAATCAAATCATAATAAAAGGTAATTCGAGAAACATAATCCTTCTTAAGCGTGAGGCTACTCTTGACTAGAAGTGACCCTCATTCGAAGAATTAGCCATGTTTGCCTTTATCACATGAGAAGGGGAGGCAAAAAAGTTGTGGATAGGTTAGCATCAATGGGACCATTTTCCAAGTATTTAAAAATTTGGTTGAATATTTATGATATACTGGATTTGGTTCATGCAACCATCTATGAGAAAAAAAAAAGTTTAATGATGGAATATAATTCCAAAATGGCCTTTATTATTTTTTTTGCCACCCTTTTGGCTAGTCATTTTTTTCTATGGTGGTAGATCTATCTTTTTTGAAAAATAGTGTACTTTCCTTCTTCCTCGTAAGTGTTTTTGTGTCCAAACAGATGGTTTTTGCATTACACGATTGGTTTCTTCACCGAAGCAACCTATGTTTGAGATGGTGGGGGACTTAATTCAAATAGAACCATATACGTATGAAGAATTAAAGAGTAAATCAAAGCTATGGAAAAAAGTGGTTAAAGGAAGCCTGGATAGTTATGTCAAAGGCATGTAGGGTTTCAACCTGAAGCTTTCCAAGAATTTTGCATAGGCTTGGCAAAAGAAGGAGGTGAAGATTGGAAAGGTCACCTTCAATGTCATGCCAAAGTTGATTTCCGCCATTACTAGGCTTTCGTAGGATGAAATAACCATCTTATAAAGAGGAATTTAAATGATTTTTGAAGGCAAGAGAAGGAGTTTCAAGGCTACAAAGTTGTTATACTAGGGAAGAGCTCTACAACAAATGGAAGGATGCAGCTCTATCATTGATGAAATTCTTCACCTTGGATGGATGTTACAAAATATTTTACACCTATCTTTTCCCTATGTTAAACCACCTAAGGTATGGCATTCAGATGAATTTTGCATATTGGGTTTTTTCTTCATTCTCTCAATCTGTTGATCGAACTAAAGCTAAAAATTTACTACCCCTCCATTAGGGCTTGATTTTTAAACTTAATAATTTTTAAATTTGGGTAAACCCCTCCTACTGGGTCCCTATCTAATCCTTATAACCATCAATTGAACACAAATTTGGTGATCGATACTTCTAGGGGCCCTATGAAAAAAACCACCCTTGCTATTGGTTCCTCTTCCAAACCTAAGAGAAGAGAATCTCTCTTCTACTCCAACTCCTAAGAAGGTCGAGGTGCTAGAGTATGGCAAAGAGGAGGAGATTGAGGATTTGGAGTCTTCTTATAATTTATAATTTAAATGGTCCCCTATGAAACTTGAGGAGGTTGCCCCCTTCATCCCTAATTAGGAGACTTCTAACCCTAAGAAGAACCCCCTTAATTTGGAGGCTACGATTTTAGAGCTGGAGTAGAATTTGAAGTGATGGGAACTAGTGATCAAATGGTTTGTTTCACAATTTGACGTGGCTATCAATAAGATAAACAATATTGAGGTTGTGGCAAAGGCTGGGGCAAGAGTGGATAAATAGGTTATGGAAACAAAGGATGAACGCATATGGGAAGTGGCAAGCAATATGGCCAAGAAGTTGGAAAATTGGGAGAAAATTGAGGGGAGGTTAAAAGAGGTTTCAAAGAATGTGTCATAGAAAAATGAGGACACGATTGTTTTGGAATTGAAGGGAAACTAGGAGATATTAAAGGGTAAAATTGGGGAGATGTATAATCAAATCTAGGAGATGGTTAAAAAAAATTGGCTTCTTTGAAAGCTATAAAGAAAGAAATTGACCATAGGAAATCCAAACAAATGAGACACATTTTTTCCCCTTCTTCTTCAGGTTAAAAGAGCTTTCAAAGACTGTGTCACAGAAAAATGAGGACACGATTGTTTTGGAATTGAAGGAAAACTAGGAGATATTGAAGGGCAAAATTGAGGAGATGTATAATCAAATCTAGGAGATGGTTCAAAAAAATTGGCTTCTTTGAAAGATATACAGAAATAAAATGATCATAGGAAATCCAAACAAATGAGACACATTTTTCCCCTTCTACTTCAGGTTAAAGGAGCTTTCAAAGATTGTGTCATAGAAAAATGAGGACACAATTGTTTTGGAATTGAAGGAAAACTAGGAGATATTGAAGGTTAAAATTGAGGAGATGTATAATCAATTCTAGGAGATGATTCGAAAAAAATTGGCTTCTTTGAAAGCTATACAGAAATAAATTGACCATAGGAAATCCAAACAAATGAGAAACATTTTTTCCCCTTCTACTTCAATGGAGCCCCTTGTTTCCATGGTTAAAGATTCCCCAGATTTTGGTACTCCAAACTCTACAAAGGGCTCTAATAAAAAAAATTGTTCTTTGATAAAGTCCTTGATTTATGTAACGATTGGCAGTAAGGCAATTCTTAAAGCTAGTGGGCCATCTCTTCATATCTTTGGCAGTTGGCTAGTTTTGATGTAGTTTTTGTTGTTGGTTATGTCTTTGGTCTTTAGTTAGTGTTTAGTGATTCTCTATTGTTTCTAGTTTTCTAGGTTCTGTCTTTAGCTAGGTGTTCACTTCTCATGCACTGTAGGTTGAACTTTTTGGCAGTTACGTAATGGTACTTCCCTATCCTACTTTTAATTAATCAAAACATATACATTCATATAGATAGATATCTAGATAAATAGATAAACATGTGAATATGTGTATGCCTTTATAAGATTTTAATATTGCACGAAATTTGGAACATCATTTAGAAAAATGTCTAGTGCGTTTATGTCCTAGAATGAAAAGAATCTCTCAAGTTATTTATTGTAATTGCAAACAATATATAATTGAAGTTCTCTAATTATATGTAATCTTTTAGATTTAATTAAGTCAACATTGTACCCTAGAGGTTGAACACACTTAAAATTTAAAATAGTTTTTTTAAACACTAAGCAATATTACCAATGAGATAGGCCTTACAACTCAAAAGAACTTTGCCAATAGTATCAATATCTTTATTACAAACAAAAAATTAAAAATAAAAATATATTATAAAGTCCGTAGAATTAAAATACTAGGGGATTCATGGATGACCATCTATCCCTCTACCTAGGTAAGGGTTACTACAAGGATAAATTAAGAAGCAAAATATTTCAAATGATACATTCTAAAGACAAACATAAATCAATCTCCCTCTAAAACTTGAATTGAATCAAATTGTTAGCTCTTGTAAACATGATATCCAAATCTATGGATAAGAAGTATTAGGGTTTTATTAATATTTAATGGTAATTAGTAGGCACATTATGAGAGCACAAAGCTCTAAGAAAACTATGAATAATAAAATTTTATTCAAAGTCACATGAAAGGAGATAGAAACAAAATTTATTCAAAGCCAAAAAATGATGAAGGATATGCAAGATACTCTCTTCCAAAATAAACTAAATGCTCCTTAAACCATGCAATCTTAACTTTAAAATCATTATTCAAAAGAGACGATATACCTCTAAAGTAAAATAGAAAATAGCCTAGAAGTCAAATACATATTGCCCAACCAAACACTCTCATAATTTCATTTAAAGAAAAAATATTAAAAACCACACAATATATTAAGAGGAGAAAGAAATCAAACATCTCAGTTAGAAATTTTTCTCAAAGATCTTGAAATTCGGAAAAGACAATAGTTGCTCTAGTTTCACATAAAACTCATGTCTAGGAAACAAGGGCACGCCAAAGTTGAGACCATCTCCTTCATCTGTCACAAGTGAGTAAAATATTATACATTTAATAATTTGTAACCACATACGCAATCATGCAGACACACAAAGTTAATATATGTTTAAAAATTTGAAATGAAATAAACAAAATAAATTTAGATATTGTATTCTAGTTTATGACTACGTTTAAAATAAATATATATATTTTGATATATTTTTGTAACTATTGTTAATATTTAACTACTTAAAAATCAATATTAATTGAATGCCAAGTTATTTGCAACAAAAAAATTATCACTTTTATATATTATGAACTCAAAATTTTGGGATAGCAAAAAACAATAATAACTTTGAAAAATAAAACTATTATTCAAAATTATATTTATGTACTACTTTGATTGGCAATCAAACATTTTGATGAATATTTATAAGAAAAAATTATAAACATTTACCATTTATATATCTTTTCAATAATCGAATATTATAAAAATTGTGTCATTTTTATATTAAATTGAAAAAATATAAACGAATATTATTTTTAAATGTATACAAACTTACATGTTTATTTCAATAACACTTTTCATAAATAATATTTTTACTTAATAAAAAGAAAGAGACTTATTTGTCAGAGTTTTTTTCCTTCATCGCCTTCACAAATTCTTGAAAATTTGCATAAGACGATCCTGTTTCGCTCGCCACTGCATCTTTTGCTTCCTTGCTCAATTTAAAAAATCTGGCCTTCATCTCATCATCTTCAAACACCTTCTTCACCCCCATCTCGATTTCCTTCTTTTCTGCTATTCCATTGTTGTTCTTATTCAAGGCCAGCCCAATCTTCCACACGTCTACCACATAAACACAGTTCAAAAACTAATCTGCAAAGTAAGGCCAGCAGAGCATGGGCACTCCCATGGTGATGCTCTCCACTGTGGAATTCCATCCACAGTGAGTGACGAAACAAGCAATAGAAGGATGAGAAAGAACCTGCATCTGTGGACACCATGGCACAAAATATGCCCGATCTTTGGTGGCTTCCATGAATCCTGGAGGAAGTTTAGCACTTGACCCGTCCATTAAATCGCCGCGCAAAACCCACAAAAATGGTTTCTGGGTCGCCTCCAAACCCAGCGCAATTTCTTCCAACTCTCTCTGCTTCATTATTGCCAGGCTTCCGAAGGACACGTACACCACACTCTTCGGAGACTGCTTGTCTAACCACTCCAAACATTCCACTTCTTCTGCCCATAAGTTCACCGTGATTCCTGCCTGAACTCCGTCATTTAGATGATGAGACAAAATGCAGGGACCAATTGAGTATACGGAAGCTCCCTGGGCAATTAAGCTATCGATTACAGGGGCTTCCAGATAATAGAAAGAATTGAATAACACCCATTTGAGCTCTCTTGTTCTTTCCATGTAACGTTCAGTGACGTGGAAAAGAATGATGGGATTCATCGAATCCAGCAACCCAAGGAATGTGTCCAGCGTAGAGAGGCGGCATGCATGAAAGGTATTTCACCTTCGTAAACTCCTTATGGACTCCTATAAAGAATTAAAAGTACAAATGACTTCAAAATTAAAGAATTCAATAACTTTGCCTAATTAAAATGTGTCGTGGGACTTACCGTTTGAAGGGATAACAGAAGAGGAGACGAGATTGGGCAAATTATAGAAGAGGGCATAGATGGCAGTGAGTAAGGTCCAGAGAGCAGCCATTGGAATTCGATGGCGTTTGGCTGTATCTAACGCGGTAGACGTTAAGCAGTCGGTAACCAAACAAATTTACTCCTGAGGGTTCTCCTTTTTCATCTCTCCAATCAGCTTGTCGATGAAGGAGACGATGATGGTTTCTATCACATGAAACAGCTTGACCATGTTTGTGCGAGTGTCAGTGGGAGGAAGGACGTCTAAGACGACTACCCAATGAATAGAACCTTCCCCACATCATCGCAGCCGACATGTTTATTGGCCTGTGCAATACGAGAATAGTTGTAATCGGTGTTGACGAAACTAATAATGAATCCTTGTTCAACCAGCTTATTGGCCAGCTGCATCATGGGGTTGATATGCCCTTGCGCGGGGAAAGGAACCAAAACAGCACGAGGTCTCCTATGTCGACACATGATTTTCATTTTTGGTTAATTCAGGCTCGCTCTTTAGTTATTCAATCGAAATCTCTGAAAATTTATGTAAAAATCAGAAGTCTCAGATGCGTCAGATGCGTTAGAGTAATATGGGAGTATTATTATTTTTTTTTTTTTGGAGGGATTTCATTGGAGTACAAATGAACCGTACATAATTTTATCCCATATGAAATTTGAATTTATGACCTCTCTTTTACCACTAAATCAATTCAGACTGTACATAGACCAACTCAGACTGTCATTCAATTATTAATTGTAAAAAAATATAATTAATATTGATGTGTAAGCCATTGGTAGAGTCTCACACACCTTGAGGCAAATGATCAGCCATCAAAGCAAAGATTGCTAATTTCCAATTTTCTTAATTGCTAAAAGCCAAGCATTCTTATCAGTTTTAGCTTGTATGGACACAAAAATTTGATGAAACGTGTTTTGTTCAACTACATGAGAAAAAAATAAAATCTTCTCTTTGGAATTGGAATTTCTGTTGTTGTCGAAGTTCATGTTATCTAGTGATTGTCATCCAACTTAGCCCCACTTTCGTGGATAAATATTAGATAATTTTTTTATTTCATAGTATTGTAATTCTCCTCTTTTAATCAAGAATATGAATGTGCCCTTATCATCATTCTCATTATGATAAATTTTTAGAGTACACATATATACTATAGAAACCTATAGTAATAATCTTCTTTTAATTAAGAATACGAATATATTCTTATCATCATTCTCATTATGATAAATTTTTAGAGTACCCCATTTACAGAAACTAATTTTGGTGTGTAGTTTACAATACTAATTAGTCGATAGGCTATTCCTTTTGGGAGGCACTACCACCGGAATTGTCTCATGCTCTCCTGTTGGTAAGTTTTTACTATTGTCAGGAAATTATTAGTCAATTTAATCATGAAATTTTTTGATTAGGCCTGCCCTCCGTTGTGGTTAACCCTATCAAATTTGTATGTGTTGTTAATTTGTTGAAACGTGGCTATTTACTTCGCATGCCAAACATGCTAGTTGTCTTGGGAACCGCCTTAGCTACACCGCCCTAGCCAAACTTATTTTGATTTCACTAGAATCGGAACCAAATAAACAAAAGCTTGTGCATTACAGAGAGTTTGAAGAATGGGAGAAAGTACAATAGTAATGCAAACAGCCATTTGCAAAGAATTTGCAAAAAAATTCCAGGTTCTTGATTTACCCTGCTCTTTGCCTGTCTTGTAATGTCACTTGTTTCTCAGGTAATCATTGAATGTGTGTGCATATGTCTTTTCATTTTGTTTACTACCTCCCAAGATAAAAATGGGGTGACAGTGGATATTGTATATTCCTAAAATGGGTTCTGCCAAATTTAGTTCTTTTCTACAATTGTATGTGTGAGATGCTTTCCATGGTCTAAATGAATCAGTTTGATGCATCCTCTCAAGGTGGATTACTACATTTATTTTCTATAAATTACAATAGAAAAGTGGCTTTCTGCTTTGTTATGTAAGATTCTACATTGACTACAATTATCACAAGCAAAGTGGTTTAAGTGGCATCAATCTAAATTAGGTTTTTGTTTGCAAACTGACCTAATTGATGATACTATGTTCCTTTTGCCTATTAACATCTCTCCCTTTCTTCGATGTGAACTTTCTTTGTAAAGGTTTTGTTTCATGTTTATAGTCTGATCAACTAGATATTGATAGCAACAATCTTTTAAGGCACTGCTAGCTTTGTTTTGATTTATCTATTCATTTCATGTACACCGCAAATGTATGTAGAAGCTTCTTAGGCTTCAGGATCAAAGTCCCTTGGAGTAAGTATATGCTCATTCATTATGTCAAATCTCCATGTTTTCTAATACAAGAGGGACAAAAAGAGAACTATAAATATTCAATCAATTACACATGAGTTTTCTGATATGATTTCAACTACAAACAGATGGGATACACCACAGGCTTCTGCAAACAATTGGTATGCACTCTCAAACAAACACTTGTCCTCTATATTGTTGAACACTTAATCCCATTATATGCAAAATTATTGGCAACATTTGACAAAGAAACTTGAGTTTTCACCTTCACCACCATGGAAGTTGGTTATTGATTTGATGAAGTGGCTAATAATTGTTTTGTGGGTGTTGCAAGGCTTCTTGTACAGGCATATGTAAAGCAACATCTTTGAATGACAGGTGTTTGAGAGCATGTAGTACATGTTGTGCCAAATGTAATTGTGTCCCACCAGGGACATATGGGAACAAACAACTTTGCCCCTGCCATGCCAACTTGAAAACCCATGACAACAAGCCCAAATGCCCTTAACACCACCGAGAGTCATATTTTATAAGAAAATATTTAGCTTTCTCTATTCTGGAATAAAATATGTTGCTAGATGTTAGAATAATGTCAATACTTCTCATGATGCTGCTTGCATGAAATAAATCCATTCTTTTATGTGGAACATTTATGTATAATGTTGTACTCATCTAATCAAAGGCAAGAAGTACCTCTCCTTATCTAAGGCAATGCCAAGCTTCCTAGTTTGTCAACAATGTTAAAGGGTCATTACCAAGCTTGAGGTATAGTCCATACATCATATTTCATGGCCTTCCTAAGGAGAGATTTTCCTCAGAATAATCATGTTATGCCTATACAATGTTCTTATTATATGTATTTCTTAAATAATAAAATCCCTTTCTTCAATAATATTATGTTTCAACTATCTGAGTTATTGAGGGTTTGATTTGTGCCCCTTACCTTCACAACAAAGCCATTGTGGTTGTGGTTGTAGGAATTCTAGCTTATTTTGATTCTCAGTTATCCTGTGTTGGAATTACTAATTTATTCAGCCTCCCATTTGCTTAATAAAGGTTCCTTGATAAATAAAATTATAAAACTAGAAATTTATCTTAAATAGTAAATAAATTGTTTGTTACATATTATTATAATGTATTAAAGTACTACAATAATTAATCAATCCCAAATAGCTTTGTATTAAACCATTTTCGGCAATCTTTCAAATTTCTGAAGTTCACTTCATCGACTTATAACTAGTTTGAGAAACTCATTATGCTAATACCCATTCATCAAAATGTCTCATTCATTCTTTCACAGAAACTATTGGAATACATTTTTTTATACCCAATTTGTTTCCAATCAGATTTTTTAAGAATGATGCTTTTGTCGCATTGGCGATAATTTTCTATCTTTATTTATGTTTTTACTGGAAATATTATATCTTAACAGTTGTACTGTACGAGTAGATAGTGTCCATGCAGCAATGTAAAACGTAAAAGTTATGAAAGGTGGATTTTGATTTTTTTTTTAACATTTCTTTTATGCAAAGGTTTGGTTTATTTGTTTGGATAGTTGTTTCCAGTGTATATAAGAACACACCCTTATAATTATATGAGCTATGTTAGGAATAAAATAATCTTCTTAACTAAATTAAAAAAACTATCATAATTAAAGCCACTAAGCGTTAAGAGCTTCAATATGTGAAGAAGGTATCAGATCTTAATCACCCACCTTGTTGAATATGGATGCATTTAATTTACACAACTATATCAATTCCAAACTTATTCACATTTAGTTTGGAGGAAATTTATAATATATGAATAAATGACACAATCTTGTAATAAGTTCAACAAGCATCTTCGTTTTTATCTTTTTATTTCATTTATTTTAAAGTATTTTTTTATTGTTGATTAAATTATATTTATATAAGTACTTGTTTAAGATATTTATTTTTACTTAATTTTTTTAATGAATTTTTAAGTCATTTAGATAACTATTTTAATAAGGTATTAAAAAATGAATTTAATATTTAGATTTTAAAATTCTCTCTATATGGAATTCTAATCCTTAATTGATTCTTATATTATATTTTTACATTTTCATTTAATAATATTAGTAAAAAAACAAAATTCTATTTTTAAATTATATAAATTACTACCGGCTTACTCCTTTGCATCTCATTCAGGTGCAAACACTAGTATATTAATTTTATTTCTTGTGGTTATTTTTGCATACACACATTATAGATATGGATATGGATGATGTTCTATAAAAAGGTTATGAATGTGTCTTTATCATCAATATTCCACCATGACAAGTCTAGTGTAAAAACATGGTAAAATGTGGTAGTAGCATGTAGTCTACTATACTAAGATATGGGATGTCTTATAGAGAATTTTTTTTTTTTAATGATTATCTTTGCAGAGAGTTATTCTTGTATAAAATGTGTTTTTAAATATGTTATAATTTTTTATTCCACATGAAAGGTAGACTTAGTTCATGATTAAAATATTATGAAGTCAATGAGACATAACATAGAACTTTAAATGCATTTAATATAATTATAAATGATACAAAGTTTAATTCGAAATAACCTTTATCATTAGTAGTCATTAAGACATAATTAACAAAAAGGTTAATGGAAAAATTATTTAAAAAAATTTAAATGATTATTTTGGAATTAAAATTTAATTTTTCAAATTTTATGTTCAAATGTACATTTATCTATGTTTATTTTTATTTGAACAAAGTACATGCACAAGTACTTAATAATGTAACACTCTCTCATTATTTCCAACATAAATTAATTAACAATTCATAACAAATCAATTGAGATTGTTTACAAACATTTTAAAATTAAACTAAAAAAAAGAAAAATAAATGCATTCAAAATTATAAAGAATAATTTTTTAACTAATAATTGAACTCTTATAATTAAATGGTTTAACAATTTAAGAAGAAGGTTTATTAAGGGGAAAAGAATCTAAATATATTTTAGATATAAGAACATAATTATTTTACTCTAGGCAATTATTTAATAATTTCTTGTTGAGACATGGACTAGCTAGGACTCAAACCTAGGACCTTCCATACACTGCTGGAGTGCTCTACCACTGAGCTACTGGCCCTTCTTGGACCAGTTCATCATCGGTCTGGGTGTGGCTTATTTCCAACACCAACAAACCCCCTTAAGCCACACCTCTCGTGTGCCTGGGGCTCCTAGCCTAGACTTGGTTCTGATACCATGTTGATACATGGACCAGCTAGGACTCGAACCTAGGACCTTCCATACGCTGCTGGAGTGCTCTAGAAATGAGCTACTGGCCCTTCTTGGACCAATCCATCATCTGTCCGGGTGTGGCTTATTTCCAACACCAAGATTTCTAAAATTTCATAATTTATCAAATACACTTCATTTTTTTTTTTGGTTACTTTTTCACAAAATATGAAAATTAAAATTTATATTCAATATAATTTGAGAGGTTATATTTATAATTTTAATATTACTTTGTTACTTTTTTCATTTGTTTTAACATTTGGAAATATTTATTAAAATATATTAATATAATTATATACTTATATACAATTTCACATATAAATATAACTATGTATATATTTTAATGTAAGTGTCTAATAATTTTATTTTTATTGGCTCATTTTTTTCACAAAATATTTAAATTAAAATTTCACATTTTATATGTCTTAAGAGGTTATATTTATGATTATTGTATTTACTTTTGTTAATTTTTTTTTTTCATATTTTAATATTTATAAATATTTGTGAAGCTGTATTAATACAATTATATATACTTATACAAAATTTTATATAAAAATTATATACAATTATATATATTATATTGCATGTGTAGGTGTATAATAGTTAATATTTTACTCACATTTTTAAACAAAATATTATGAATTGGATTTATTTAATGTTTTTCTATTTTTATATTAATTTAACATTTCTTTTGGGGTTGTCAATACTTAGGGATTTCAATGTATAATTTATTTAATCTATATTTTGGATCATACTCTATTATCCATCAACAAGAAAGGAAGAGAGTGAAATGATGAGGTAACCAAGAGATTACAAGAGGTGGAAAAGAAGCAGCTAATTTAAACCCAACACTTAAGATAAAATTTGTATAACAAAAATTAATATAGAAACATATTTTTCAAAATAAAAACTATCATAGAATGACAGTTCTAACCAATATATAAACCTCCTTAAAAGATAGCAAGACATATATAATAATAAAAAATACAAATAGAAAGGGATTAGGAGAAAGGTTGGAAGGCGAAACGAGTAGAAAGAAACATGAGAGTTTAAAATAATAGAAAAAAAAAAACCCAAAGAAACAAAAAGTTGTATATAAATCTAAACAAAAAAATATATTAAACAATACACCTCTCCATATACATGGCCTATAAAATTTTAATTTTTGATGTATTTAACATTCTTAAAATGCTTGATGATCTCATTGTTTGGTCAAAAATTTTAATATCTTTGGCACCCTTTAGTTTTTGGACCATGCACATATTTAATATGTTTTCTAATATTTGATTTTCAAACATTTATACCTACCCATGTGAGTCTTGTCCTTTTGATGTAGGGGCATCTGGTGGTGTAAGGCTAATCCTGCATCAACCAAAAATATTTCCCTTTTATTTAGTTTTATTTTAATGTTTTTGCATTAATGGATACCCATTTGGACAAATTCCAACTTTAAGAATTGATAAGCTGATTTTTCTAGCCAACTACCCAAAATAGAAAGTTTTTATTTAAAGGCGGATGGAGCTTGAAATTTGAGGAAAGATTAAGAATGGATAAATAAGAAATTTGGTGAAATAATCAGGTTTAAATAATTTAATTTTTGAAAGTTATTCAAGTTTTAGTTTCCCAAAAAATTAAAAAATTTCTTTGAATTCATATTTGAGGTATTAAATGGCCCTGAAAATGGCAGGAATTGATAGAGTATCCTTAGAATATTATTCACTCAAAGATCTTTCCAACGCTTCAAACGGTGCATCAATATGATTCCTAGATCAAAAGTTATGGCTACGGGAAGTTGGACAATTTTTAGAAAGTTTCTAGTTTTCGAATCTGGCTAAATTTTTATGTTTCCAATTTCATGTTTTGGTGTTTGTCTGGAAAATGATAATTTATAAATCGTAATTTTCGTTCCAAATGGGAAAAAGGATATTTAGGACTCATGAAGAAACTTGGGAGTTGTTGTTTGTGAGTTTTTGGAAGTTTAGTTTCTGGGTTCAAAAATTGCATTGTAAGGGTTTTCCAAAAAACTTTGTAAGTTGTTGTGTTGCAGCCTGTGAGGGGTTATTCCTCTTATATGTTATATGTAATTGCATGTATTACAAATAGTTTTTAGATAATAATAATATAGATATTTTGTGTCTTTTGTTGTGTTTTTCTATGTCTTAGATTCTGCCTTCATCACCTTTTGAAGCTTAATCTTTTAAACTATTTATTTGTAACTATTTAATATATCAAATTCTCTTTCTTCACGATTATGATGGAAGAATTGTTGAAAAATGCAAAAGACTTGGTCAATTATGCTCAAAATAGTCTCTCCTTGATACCAATCCTTCTAACATTACTATCGAATAATTAGTGGCCATTGCTGAAAATCCCTTGAGGAAATTCGAAGCTTATAAGAATAAAGGACCTGAAAGTTGTGCTCAACTTTAGTGGATTAAATATGGTGATAGAGGATCAAAGTTATTTTTGCACTTAGTATAAACATAAAAATGAATATAAGAAACATATTTATGTTATCAAGAATTCTGAATTCACGGTCAAAACTAACCATTATAAAAGTATCCAAATTTTTTTTAAGTATTATAAAAACCTTTTCTTGGATGGTTTTCCTAGAGATCTCCTCCTACCTATTCTCGATGAGAGCATCTCCAATTGTATTCCACATAAAAGTGATCGAGATTATAGTAACTACCTTGACTAACTCCTCTCTACAAAAGATTTAGATGAGGTCGTTTCCTCTATGGCTCTATAGAAAATTTCTAGGGTTGATGGCCTTCCAATAGAATTTTACAAAGTTATGTGGCCTTACATTTGAGAGGACTTTTGACTTGGAAGAAATTTGAAGATTAGTATTTAGGATTAGACCAAGTTCAAACAATGAATGAAATTTGGTTTTGTATACTTGAAAATCTACTGCTTATGTCTTTTGGTTAAAAAAGTATTTAGTGAGAACATACATGTATCTCTGTCATTATGTCAATCATTTAAAAATTTTACAAAATCATATTTGTCAAAAACGTAATATCCATATAACCACTTATGAATGTTAAATTGACTATTTTCACATTTGAGATCTCACAATTTTTTTTTATTATATTATGAAATATTAATATTTCATACTTGTTAATATAAACATTTGTAGACTAATATATTCATAATTTTTAATAATAATAAATACTATTAATTTTCACTATTAATAGCACTTACCACTTAATGACACCTTTTCACATCTTCACCTACTAGTACTGTTTGTAACTATATGCCACCCCATGGCATATTTTCTATATAAAACTTCTCTCTTAATTTTTTGTTAATTGATTAAGCATCTCGTTATGAGCCATTGATTTGGCCTTATAATTTTTTTATAAATTATTCCTCACGAACCAAGTGTTTAGGACTTGAAAGTCATAAAGTCCTCAAACAGATGTATGCTAATCACATGTTTTGTAATTAGTGTAAGTCCTTGTCCATTTGAATAAATATTTGTAAAAACCATTAGTAATCAATAAAATTAATATAATATTCTACCGAACCGTAAATGTGCAGCTAAAGCTATGGAATGAACGCCACTTTCCGGGAAGACCAGTCAATAAGCTGAAAGCCAGCTCTTTGGGTGATCATCCCATTTTAGGTTAAAGGAATCGGGTGCTTGAAAATCTGAATATGGGTGGGCAAAGCATAGCACATGCTCTTCTGATTCCCTTTCCTGCCCAAGGCCACATTAATCCCATGTTGCAGCTCGCCTGGAAGCTCGTCTCTGATGGTTTCCTCGTTACCTTCCTCAACACTGATTTCAACCACAACCGAATTATGCAAGCCAATATTAGAAACCCTAACTATAATAACTGGGACAGCATCCGAATGATATCCATTCCTGATGGATTGCCGCCGGATGACAAGCGAAACAACATTCCAAATCTATTGCAGGCATTGGAAAACAGCATGACACCTTCTGTCGTTGAGAGGATTATTGAGGAGATAAACATGAGAGAAGAAAAGAACAAGGTCACCGGTATAATAGCAGATGTGTGGACATGTTCGGGGTTGAAGGTGGTGGCCGATCTCTATCAGATTCCTCTCGTTGGTTTCCATACAATGCTTGTCGCCAACTGTGCCATCCGCTACTTTGGTCCCAGGCTTGTCTCTCTTGGGATCCTTGGTCCAGATGGTAAGATAGAACCGACCCTCCTTTGTCTTTTTATCTTTTTCCTTTTGATTAAAGTGAGACTGGTTTGTTTTCCTTGTGATTGCAGGAGCTCCAAAAGAAGCGAAGAAAATGAAGTATATTCCCTCAATAGCGCCGCTGCGTTGTGGAGATCTTCCATGGTTGTACAGCGGGGAGTACATGTTTAAGAGAAGCATCCGAATGGGAGAAGATATAAAGCAGATCAAGTGGGTTTTCAGCAATTCCTTTTACGAGCTTGAGGCTCCAGTGGTTGAAGAGTTATCCAGAGAAGTGAGGGTATACCCAATCGGTCCTTTGATTCCAGATGAATTTCTCGACGGCGATAAGCGGAGGACAAGCAAAGCCCTCCCAAGCTTCTGGGCAGACGATGTGGAATGTGTAGAATGGTTAGACAAACAGCCTGCCCAATCTGTGATCTACGTATCCTTTGGCAGTCTGGCAGTGTGGAGCGAAAGACAAGTGGAGGAGTTCGCAGCGGGTTTGGAGGCCACGGAAAGACCATTTCTCTGGGTTGTTAGTTCAGATCTGATGGAAGGCAGCAAACCCATTTTTGAGCCAGGATTTCTAGAACGTGTGACAGGCAGGAGCTGCATAGTTTTGTGGGCGCCACAGTTAGAGGTGTTATCTCATCCTTCCATAGCTTGCTTTGTGACTCACTGTGGATGGAACTCTGTACAGGAGAGCATCACCATAGGTGTGCCCATGCTCTGCTCGCCTTATTTAGCAGATCAGTTTCTTAACCGCACATATATTGTGGATGTCTGGAAGGTTGGACTGTCTTTGGAATCGAATAAGGATGGAATAATAGAGAAGGGCGAGATTACTAAAGTCGTTGACAGATTACTTGTGGGAGAAGATGGTCCAGAGATAAGGGAGCCAGTCACCAAATTAATGAGAACTAGTAGAGATACGGTGAAGGAAGGAGGTTCCTCGTTCAACAACTACAGTTTACTTGTTCACCAGATGACTGACAAATCTTCAGATATCTTGTTGGCCAGAGATTCATTTCGAATTTGTGGTTAGGAGCACGCTGGACGGTTGAAATGACCACTGCTTCGGCCCAAATGTTTAAAATATAATGATAAGTTTTAGTGACGGGTTTTGAGTGTTTATATCACGTCAAATAAAATGTATAATCATATTCTTTTCGAAGCTGTTTTGTCATAAGTAACAGTGTTATCATTTTTGGAGGGTTGAGGTCGTCTTTTCCGTCACTCGTTATGGGAAACCTCCCAAGGTCACAAATCCCATATTTGTCTATACAAGTTGTCCTCGTATGCAGTCCGTAGTCTTGTTTTATATGCTGTCTTTTAATGTATGGAAGGCCGTGCCTCTTTGGGTACTAATTTCATAAACATTCAGTTGATGATGTAATGATAGAATATTTTTTAATTTCGGGAATGTTTACATTTTATGTAATGGTTGGTCTATGTTTATCTATTTATACATATTTCTATATATTTGTTCACATATTATCTTATTTATTTATGTAAATTTTCTTATATGACTTTCATTTATGATTCATACATATATATATAGATATTCATCTTTAATACAATCACAATCATTTAGCTACCAAAGGTCATTTTCAAAACCACAAAGTTGATTTCATGAGAGTGGATTTAATCTTGAAAAAAATCAAATTAAAATGCGGTCAATACTTGCCTCTTCTATTATACACGTGAGTTGACTAAATGGACATTTACATTATTTGATGCTATGTGTTTGTATTTAAAGACATTCATTAGCATATCTCCCATATGCTCTCACATTCAAACCACAAAGTTGATTTCATGAGAGTGGATTTAATCTTGAAAAAAATCAAATTAAAATGCAGTCAATACTTGCCTCTTCTATTATACACGTGAGTTGACTAAATGCACATTTACATTATTTGATGCTATGTGTTTGTAATTAAAGACATTCATTAGCATATCTCCCATATCCTCTCACATTCAAACTTCCTCTCCGAATAACATTCAAAATGCAATTAGTAGAAAAATAATTTAGCTTGATGTAATAAAAAGAGCGATCTACTTGCATATATTATTATAGTGTCCACCTACTATCCTTGAATTTATGGATATACTTTTATATTGACTTTTAACATGTCCCCTTTGTGACAATAATAATTATTTACATGTATTTTTAAATACATGTAGTTTCCAAATATCATGAATGAGAAAAGAAGAAAAATGTGACTTGAACAAGATATAAAGAAAAATTGCATACTACTAAGCAAGGTCAAATTCATGCATAGAGGATGATTTCATAATTGAATAATAGATGTATACTTGCAAAATTTTCTTGGGAAAAAGCATGTATATGAAGCAAAATTTGAGAGCTTTTACTAATAGAGACGTAGCTTTTATGAGCTCAAAAGGAGTCATTTTTAGAATCTTCATGAACTAGCACTCATTCTTCCACCATAGAGCTACCTAACCCTCTCCATCATATTTATATTTTATATTTTAGCAATTAATTTTAGATTTTAAACACACCCCAAACTCACATTTATCAATGTACGTTAGTTTTTAATTAAGTGTTTGCATCTTATTAGACTATCCTAGATTAAGCCTAAGTAAATATAATGTTCCTTTACATATAGTAAACCCTTATGGATATTTTAGAACCAAATCTCCTATAGATTAAATTCTCATATCATTTAGAATTTCAAATTTATATTTATATTTTAATATCTTATAGTTAGTTTCAAATCTAATATTTTTTTTTCATCTTTGCACCTTGTTGATATATCCTCATTTTCAAATTTGGTGTTTTTATTTATATCATCTATTTTAGTCACTATAGCCAACCTTGTTTTTTAACCTCATAGTCTATGTTTTGCACTCGTTTCTAAGTTTGTTTTATTTCCATATTTTCTGTTCGATATAAGATTCATTCTAGTATATTCCATATTATCATGGATAATTTTTCCCCATCCTTAAAATTATTATCATGTGGTTGGGGATGTAACTGGTGGGCTCAAACTCAGTGCTTGTAGTGACTTATCTCTTGGTGGTTGATATGGAGCTAATGTGTTGTGGGAATAGACCATAGATTTTGATTCTTATCCCTAACAAGCTTATTTTTTGCCACTAAATTTCTCTTAGTTGTCGTATGTTGGGACCAAGAGCTATTGTGGATTCAAGAAGTATCTAAAATAGGCACTTTTTTCAAACCTGAACAAATTTTGCAAATAAGAGTCCATTTTTAGTGAACAAGATATCATCGGATCATTGCTTCAACAAAAAAAATTTCTATTTTATTATAGTTTTAATAGGTTGAAGTTGAAAGTTTATTATAGTGTTTCTCTTGCAAAATTTTGTGTTTAGGAGCTGTAAAATTAGTTTGTATCTATTCTGGGGGGTGTATATTTCATACTGGTCCTTTAGGTACCCTTCTATATCGTGTTAGACCCAAGGTTCAAATTGTTGACTCAACACAATTATCACACATGGAAGCTCAACATGTCACAAATGTTTTAATCTTGGGGTGTTTCACATCTATTGGATGATGAGAAACCTAAATTCACTAAGGCATTTAAGTAGTTTGTTCATAGAAATAGTATAGATGAGATGAAAGGACTAAGCAATATTCATATGTCAGATGATTTGTTGTTTCACATTGTTGAGTGTACAATACCTAAAGAGGTATGGGATACACTTGTAGAGTTGGATGGTAATGTCAATCAATTTAGATATTGCAACTTAAATTTGATCTCACTTATCTCTCTCTAGATGTCTTTTCCACTATTTGGGATTTCCTTGCATAGTTCAAGTTTATTATTTTGTAGTTAAAAGGATGTGTTCATGCCCAAGAATGAAAGTAGTGTATTTTCTTGATACTGTTAAAGTTGAGAGGTTATTTTGAAGTGTTTACCTCTATTTTCTATTCTACTATGGATGTTATGGGGAAAGATCATAAGATGGCTACCTTTTAGGAGTTTTGTGATCAATTGACTAGGGAGCAAGCCAAGTTGATTCGGAATGATTCTCTTCCTCTAAGTCATGCTTTGATGACTCAATATTCCATAGGCAAGAGTAATAATAGGAAGAATCCCAAGAGAGATTTGTCTTTACGTAGTAAACCTCACTCCACGCCTAAGACACAGAATAATTAGAAGCCTAATCACCATTTTTGTCCTCCTTGTAACTTAGTAGAGTCATCTTCTAAATCCAAGAGGGACAAAGAGAATTGTCCCTTTTGTGAACATTGTTTTGTGAGGTTAGCAACCTTGGAGGAAGCTATGAGGAAGTATAATATATCCATGGCTAAGTGATTTTCCTTGGGAAAAGGGAAAGCTCTCTTAGCTACATCTTTGTCCTCTACGATTTCCAGTTGTACTCTTGATTCCTATTCGTCTCATCTCATGACTCATACTGTAGATCTTCTTGATTCTCTTTAGGATAGTCCTACTTCACATATTGTTGTTGGGAACTCTTCACAGATTCCAATTTTGGTGACAAGCCTATTTCAAATGCAAAATGGTAGCATTGATGTTGTTCTTCTTGTTTCTAATATATCACAGAATCTAATTTTTATCTATCAGATTCATAGTCATGTTGGTGGAAGGCTTCTTAAGTTCTCTCGTATTTATGTGACTATTAAAGAGATGTAGAATCCTAAGAAGGTCATTTGTACATGCATAGTTGATCATGAAACCCATTTTTATAGGTTTGATGGATTTGAGTCTTCATCAAGACCATCCCTTATTGCGCATCCATATTCTGCCTCAAATCTCTTGTTCAAATGAGCACTTGAATTATATATATCTTTAGTAGATGAGCACATAGAATTTTGTGATTTTTCTACCTCAAATCTCTTGTTCAAATGGAGTTTGCGAGGGTCGTATTCTTAGCAGATATCATAGGAATCCATTTTCTTAGGTTTGGCCATATAAACTTCAGCTCTTCTTTAGTTGGCACATAGTGACCTTATGATATTCTCAACTCCTTTATTTTTATGGGCAAAGTACATGCTTACTTTAACTGATGGCATTTATAGGTGCACATGGGTGAATTTTTTAAAATACAAGGATGAGTTTCATCGACATTTCATGACCTTATTTGCACTGGTAGAGAAGCAATTAGGAAATTTCTTTCAAAATATTCACACAAATAATGGAGGGGAGTATGTCAATGAGGCATTCTAGGAATTTTTTCATGCTGAATATTAACAAAATGGTGTGGTTGAATACAACTATAGAACCTTAATGGATATGGCCAATTGCATGATTTAGTTTAAGTCCATGGCTCCAACATTTTGGCTAGAGGCTTTCAATTGCATAAACTATATTTGGAATCATATGAATGACAAGGTAGCATGTAGTATGATTCCTATGAAGGATTTCTCTCATGTCAAGTCTGAAGTGTTATTTTTAAGATTATTTAGTAGTGATGAATGGAAATTCATTGGAGATGGTAAGAAAAGGGTAATGGAGAAGGGAATTCAGTGGTTCATCTTTGTTGGCTATTGTGAAGATGTGAAGGATTATTCTTTATTTGATCCTGCCTCTTGAGAGGTACATTTTCATTGAGATTTTCATTTTGATGAGTCTTTCAATTTGAAAGATTCTCCATGATGAGTCTCTTCATCTCTTTCTTCCTAGTTCTTCTTCAAATAACATTTTGCTTCTAGAGGATGGTGGTGGTGGTGGTGGTGGTGGTGATGGTGATGGCGATGGCGATGGCGATGGTGATGGGGATGGGGATGGTGATGGTGATGGTGATGGTGATGGTGATGGTGATGGTGATGGTGATGGTGATGGTGATGGTGTGGTGGCAAGAGACACTACACGAGTCATTCGGTGTTGTCATTGATGGCAACTCAAGTCTGTTATTCCATCCATAGTGTTTGATCTAATCCTACCAGAATTCAGAATGAAGATTTGGTTAAGTCCAATAAGATAGAGTAGAGCATCCGACGTAGTGTAGTATTTTCATTGGTATTTAATTTCTCTTGAATATTTTGTGTTGTGGAGCTAGCGAAAGATAGTTAGATGTCTAGAGTACCTTATTCAAGAATATTAGCCTCCAGTGATGATTGTCGTGTGAGTTAGAAGATCTGCTTTACAAGTTTTTGGGTTGAATAGTGTGGTATGGCCAACTTGGATAGTTGATCATTGTGCGGAATTGATGTAGTCATTTTGGTGATTTCTTTTGTGATCAAGGATGTTTAGCAGACATTTGGGAGGTGTGTGGACAATTCTTTTTGGTCTGCATATGCATTGGAGTTTGGATTGAGACAATTATGTATGCATGTTTCATTATTTGTATAGTGTTCTTGAAGTCAACATGTAGAAGACCTAATTTCATATAATATCAATGGATATGATCATTTTGGATATTAATGGATGTGTGGAAAGTGTTTGTGATTGATTGTGCACAATTTTAGATGCGCAAGTGAAGGATTTGTGCTCTGGAATATTGAAGAATAGTGGAACAGAGTAGTGTAATAGAGCATTGTGAGATACAGTATTTTGTTCTTAACTGGAACTGTACTTTGGCATTTGTAGATGTTGTTTTTCAGTTCAGACATTCCAATTATCTTTTGTTAAAAATATTGTAAGACACTGAGTCTTCTTATGTTTGTAGCCCTTCTCATTTTGAGTTGTAAGCTCTAGACAGTGTGCCTAAATGTATGTACATTTAGTTGTAATCTTCTATTTGAGTGCACTCATTTTGTGGGTCTCATCCCCACCATGGTTTTTACCTTGACTAGGTTTTCCACATATAAAATCTTGGTGTTATGGTGTTGTTGATTTCTTTGTGTTTCTGCATCTTTTCTTTGTTCGTTTGCATTAAGTAGTTGAAAGAGAAAGTTAATAAGATTACAAATTGTAAACATTGATTCACCCCCCCTCTCAGTGTTCCTTGATTCGAACAATTGGTATTAGAGCCTAGTCCCTTGGAAGAATTTTAACAGCTTGAGTAGTATCATGGAAGGTGAATCAATGGATTCTGGTAGTCTTCAATATCATCTTATTGTGGCACTTGAGATTCTTGATCAATCCAAAGATGAAGTCCGAGAATTGAAAGGAAATTTGAAGGATGCTGAGAATTTCATTCAGTCACTAAAAGATTAGATGAACAATTCTATGGAGAAGAGAAATGAACTTTTTGATAAGATAAAGGAGAAAGAAAGCCAAAGCATAGATGACCAAACCTTGAAGGAAAAGACAGAAGAGTGTGAGAAACTTGCTAGAGGCAATGCAGTCCAAAAGAATGAGATGGAATCTATAGTAATGAGGTTGGCAAAGGAGATTGAAGGAAGAAAGAAGAATGAAGAGAGTCCGATCAATCCTTGAAAGATAGATTTGATGAATGTTGTAGACTTAATTGTGAGAATGATAATTTGAAGCTTGAATTTCTATAATCCAAGAACAATGAGGAAGAGCTTGAAAGGCAGATTATCATTCTTAGAGATTAACTTGCTACTACAAATGAGTACAAGGAGAAGTTCAAGATTATCTCAGCTAATCTTGATGTGCTACTGCAAAGTTAGAAGAGTGAAGATGACAAGCGAGGACTTGGATTTGAGAAAGATGAAAGATCCTGATCTAGTCAAAGCAATCATAAGTCTCAACATCAGAAGAAAAAAGCTAAAACGTCCCTGGTAAGGCAAACTAATGCTCATAAGTTCAATGGTAACTATTTTGTTTGCAATAAATTTGGCTATATGGCTAGTCAATGTAGAAATAGAATGAATCAAAATGGTCCATCTTTCTCCATTAAATGTTTCAATTGCAATAAGTATGGTAATAAATCAAGTGAATGTAGAAGTATGACAAATAAATCTTTCAATATAAGGAATGTTTTTGATTAATTGAAAAGTAGGTTTTGAAGGGCCCCCGAAACCCTTTATAGAAAGATAATCAAAAGATAGAGCATTGAAGATCTGCTAAGACGGAAAAAACACAATAGAAAGACAACTGGCAAAGACAAAAATCCAGCAAGAAGCTAAAAAAGGCAGAGGGATAGCACAAAGAAAACTAAGGGATAGACACAAACAACAGACCCTAAAAAAGATTTATGATAAGCTCTGTTGCTTCTTGCTCCAGGAGGACCATAGAGGCAACAAAATTCTCGGTGGTATCAATAGTGTTCTTTTCCTGTTGGACCTATTCCAGCTTGCTGATCATCATACTAAAGCTATCGGTAGAGGCTTTCAGAATTTTTTGGCTTTGTTCTCCAATATTCTTCAGTGTATTCTCATGATTGAGAACTCGCTTCTCTAGATCATTGAATCTATCCTCCATAGCCTTGAATTGAGAGCTATATGCACTAGTGATAGCCTCGACATCGCTGATGGATTTAGCCATTTCATTCAGATAGTTAGGAAGTGTACTAAGCTTACCAATACCAACAACTTCAAGGGTAGTCAATTTCTTGGATGAATCCTCCAACTTGTTCTTCAAACTGTTGATCTCTGAATAGACCTAGTCAATAACCTTGCAAAACTCCATAATCCCACTCTTCACGGTATTCAGTATGGTTAAAGGGGAATTTCTGCAATCAATGGTGATCTCAGGGGCAAAATTCTCCAGGGTCTCCATATTAACATCTGTAGAATTGGGAGACATACTATCACCTTCCTTCACAGTCTTCCCATCTTCTTCCATATCATCAAGAGATTTATTGGGTTCTCGAGTATTGGTTTGAACATTAAAAGAAACATTACCTTTATCAAGTTTGATGTCGGTGATGATAGAAGGAATGTTAGATTCTATGCATGTGGTATATTTAGCCATATTTATAACCAGTGCAGATCAAGAGGAAATCAAGGGAATTTCGGGCCTAGACAAGGAAATATTGTGTGCTATAATTGCAATAAATCTGGTCACATTGCAAGATTCTATAGAAGCAAGAATGTGAATAGGAATGGTTCAATAGACAGGAGCAAGAATGTGTAGAAAGATGATAAGGGAAAAAGAAAAATGACACAAAAAGCGCATTTTCATTGGTTCCATATGGTGTTCTACATATTGAGGATACAAGGGTTTACACTCATTTCAACCTTGAGGAGTTGGGAAGCTCTCATTTGTTGAATCTCTACAACAAGTAGTTGATTGATGAGAATTGCAAGCTAAAAATAGAATTCAAAGTGTTAGAGGAAAAGGATTTTATGTAGTTCATCAAATTTTTTATGTTCGATGAACACAAGTAGGTTCGGTATGTGCTCAACAAGGTGCACGATGAGTTTTTGTGGCTGGATAAGCCATTGAAGATCACTAAAAATTCCATTAGGGTCATAACTAGTTTGTGTTCGATCGGTGATCTACCCTCATTGAAATCCGTGAAGAATCAAATTGTCACAGATGCAACCAGATAGAAATTCGACAAAAGTGCCATGAAAATCAATGAAATTCTAGAGTATGATGTCAGATTTTCTTCCATGGTGATTGGGTATAAGATCTACAACTCTAGCCAAGAAAATTCTATATCCGACATCACCATTTATGCAACTTATGAGATGATTCGAGAGAACAAAAAGTATGATCTATGTGAGTTTCTCTACAATGAGATGATGAAGAACTTGGCCAAGATCAAACAAGACAAGAAAAATCCATTCAAATACATAACTTTGATCCTGTGATTGTTCTTCTACTTAATGAATGAAGTTATAGGATTTGGTCAAGTCCAATGGGCATTCGACAGACCTGTCGATGAGGAGATCAAAATACTATTATACAAGGTTGGTGACGTTATGGTTTGGAAGGCCACTCTCTGGGTATACTTAAAAAAAAATTAGAGGACAATGCAGGAAAGGGAGAGAATCCCTAAGTCTATAGTTGAGAAGTATTAGGACATAATTTTCTTCACGGTGGATACTGATCAATCCCTAATTGGAGGTAGTGGAACCTGGAACATCTTGTGTCATGCCCATGGGGTATGAAGTTGAAGAGGAAATTCTTGAGCTATATGCTCAACATTTGTTAAGAAAGTTGGTGGACACCTCGGATGAGAGATTTGGGACTTATGTTGAGAAGAGATTGAAATTACATAGTCAATTCAAGAATCTTGAGTTGGTCTAGAAATTATGAAAGGAAGTGGAGGCATATGCAAAGAGAATTGGGATCACAGAGGAGGTTTCCCGAGAAGCAAGGAAAAGGAACATACTATCTACAAAGGAGACTATCACAGAGAAGAAGGATAAACCAGAAGTCTCTGCTCCCAAGCCAAAGAAAACAAGGATCTCTACACTCTCCTCCAATCTTTAGAAGCCTACAATCTCTCCAAACTCAAAGCCAAATCATCCAGTGGTGAAGGGAAGAGGAAGAAAGGAAAGGGGACAAGAGTCTATGTTGTTGTCAGTATTGATGAGGAGACAAAATCAGATGAAGTTGTTACAAAAATTAAGCAAAAGGGCACTAAAGCTTCAAAAGGTTCCAAGGATAAGCCCTCTAGTGGAGATAAGCCAAGCAAGAAGCCCAAGATAGATTCTACCAAATCTGGTATGTCTCTCAAAGAGGTGGAGAAAGCTGTTACTATTCAAGGTAATCTCAAACCACTTAAAAAAAATTATGACAAATTTGATGAAGTCAGTTAGAGGGATTTGGAAGAAGCCACTATAATATACCTGAATAAATTTAGTAAGGCTCTTATAGAAATAATGTCAAAATTCCCCAAGAGTCTTTATGATGTTTTAAAAATGAGAAGGGATAGTGCAAATTTATAAGAGGAAAGATTGAGAGAATATGTGCTAGTACAACTATGCCTTGTTATAGCTGTGAATGAAAATGACAAAATTCTTAAGGAAACCAAAAGTGAGTTTAGGAGAAAAACTAGAATCAATACGATAATGATTGGAAAATCACAGGAAGTCCTGAAAGACATTGAGACAATCTTGAGGAAATTATTGGTCCAAAACCAATATGAGGTAATTCTAGAAAAAGGTCAAGGTGATGCTGCTAAATCATTTGCTCTATAAGCTCGAGTGATGCAATCCCATGATGCATAGGTTGGAGTAGATGTCCCTTCCATTCTAGAAGAAGGAGAGTAGAAGATAGATGGTGATCCAATGCATGTGGATGTAGTTGAGGAATCTCAAAATCCTTTGGTTAACACTATTGAGACAACTAAAAAGGATGCAATCCCAATTAAGGATGATGTAGAAAAGGCAGCAGAAGAGAAGAAGGTTGAGGTTAAGGAAGAACCTGCTTGAGAAGCAAGAGACATTATAAGGGTAGTGAAAGATAAGCACATTCTTGATGATCCAAAATTTGTCCAAGGTCCCATCAACATTGCCCCTCTATCTCCCATCCAGAAGATACAATTAGCTTCATTTGCACAAGCCAAGACAAGTGAAGACCTGCTAAAGTCGCACATTGAAGACAATGAATTCCTCACTACTGCATCTAGTTTTCTTGAGAAGATAATGCCCTCTTATGTCAAGGACAGATCTGATACCCCCTTTGGCTAGCTAAAAGGTTTAGCCAATTTGGTGAGTTCCCATTTTGAGTCATTAGAGAAGTCTATTGAGGCCAAGGTCCACAATAAATTTAATTCCAAGAGGCTTAGGACATTAAAGAGAATGATTGTAGATGATAGAATTGTGTTAGATACCCGTGTCAAGAGAATTCAAGATGTAGTAACTGAAGGTGGTAATATCTACAAATCATGTCTATCACTATCAAAATTTACTGAGGATATTGACAATCAGTCCCAAGAGCATGAAAAATAATTAGCCGGTATATCTTAGTCATTTGATCCCTTTCCAGTCTCTGTGGCCAGTCAAGAATACCAAGTAGTATCTTTACTTGACAAAATCAAGAGCTTAAGCCATGACAAGGAGAAGATTATTGGTAGAGTTGGTGAACTTCAAAGTCACATCGCTCCCAAGTTGGACACAATGCTCAGTGCATTGAAGGATGCTCAAGATGCCGTAGCCATAGATGACCCCTCTGATATCAAGTTGGTAGAGATGCAAGCATACCTCTTTTGTGGCCTCATAGTAGTTCTAGAGTGTCTCAAGAAGGATTGGGACAACCATTTGAGCTCTTTGAAAAAAAAATTTGCAGATATTTTCAAGCTTATGTAGGTTAGTAAGGTCTACGTGTACATATGCCATTGTATATAAATTTTTGTGTAAATTTTTGGCATGTGGATCCCTACCTTTGTCATTGATGTCAAAGGGGGAGTGTAGGGTAGTGAAAAATGTTGCATTCATCTCAAGGGGAGTTATGGAGTTATTGATTTTCTTAAGTTTTGCAGTGTACATATGTTGGTACTCATTTTGACAGTCATTTTTCACTGAGTGTTTCCATCAATGCCAAAGGGGGAGATTGTTGGCAAGAAACATTGCACAGGTCATCCTGTGTTGTCATTGTTGGAAAATCAAGCTAGTTATTCTATGTGTAGTGTGTTATCAGATCCTACCAGAAGTTAAAATGAAGATTTAGTTAAGTCTAGTGAAATAGAGCAGAGCATCTGGTAGAGTGTAGTATTTTGGTTGGCATTTTATTTCTATTGAATATTTTATGTTTCAGAGCTAGAGGAAGATAGTTAGATGTATGGAGTACCTTATTCTATAATCTTAGCCTTTGGTGAAGATTATCATGTGAGTTAGAAGATCCGGTGTACAATTTTTTGGGTTGAACAATGTGGTATGGTCGACTTGGATAGTTAATCATTGTACATAAGTGATGTAGTAATTTTGGTGATTTTTTTTGTGATCAAGGATGTTTAGCTAACATTTGGGAAGTGTGTGGACAATTCTTTTTAGTTTGCATATGCATTGGAGTTTGGATTGAGCCGACTATGTATTCATGATTCATTATTTGTATAGTATTCTTGAAGCTGACATGTAGAAGACCTAATTTCATACAAGACTGATTGATATGATCATTTTGAATATTGATGGATATGTGGAAAGTGTTTGTGATTGATTGTGCATAGTTTGACATGCACAATTAAAGGATTTGTGTTCTAGAATATTGCAGAACAGTGGAACAGAGCAGTGTAAGAGAGCAGTGCGAAATTAAGTGTTTTGTGCTTAACCAGAACTATACTTTGGCATTTGTAGATGTTGTTTTTTAGTTCAGACATTCCAATTATCTTTTGTAAAAAATATTGTAAGACAGTCAGTCTTCTCAGGGTTGTAGCCCTTCTCATTTTGAGTTGTAAGCTCTAGGTAGTGTTCTTGAATGTATGTACATTCCCCTGTAATCTTAATATTTGAGTACACTCATTTTGTGGGTCTCATCCCCACCAAGGTTTTCCCCTTGACCGGTTTTTCCACATATAAAATCTTGGTGTTATGGTGTTGTTACTAATTGCTTTGTGTTTATATGCATCTTTTCTTTGTTCATTTGCATTAAGGGGTTGAAAGAGAAAGTTAATAAGATTAGAAAATTGCAAAACACTGATTCACCGCCCTTCTCAGTGTTCCTTGATTCCAACAATGGTGATGGAGGTGGTGGTGGTGGTATCAGTCTTTAGAGTCATGGCATCTCTACTATTCATCAAATGTTTTTAGATGCTTTGGGTTTTATAGAATGGGAGAGTGCTATGATAGAAGAGTATTCTTCTTTGATGAAGAATCATGCTTGGGATTTAGTTCCTCTTCCTAAGGGAGGAAAGTTGGTTTGGTGCAAGTGGGTGTATCATGCTAAATTTGTAGTTGATGGTACTATTGATAAGTATAAGGTAGCTTCAAGGTATTGACTATTTTGGGACCTTTTCTCCTATTGCCAAGATTGATTACATTTGTCTTATACTTTGTATTGATGCATGTGAAGGTTAGTTAGCATACCGGATGAATATGAAGAGTTATTTTCTACATTGTGATCTCTAGGAGGACATGTATACAAAGCATCCACTAGGATTTATGCAAGACCATTCCTTATTTGTGGGCTTTGATGTTAATTGTATGGTCTCAAACAATATCCTAGAGTATGGTATGAGAAGATGGACAATTTCTTTCTTTCTTCTAGATTCAATAGATGTCACTCTAATTCGACAATTTACATTTAGAAGCAAGGGGGGATCTTCTCATTCTTGTTCTTTAAGTGGATGACTTGATTTTCAAAGGGATTTCTCTTACCATGATTGAGGATACTTAGAGAGCTTTGATGGAGTGTTTTGATATGACATATCTTTGTTTATTACATTACTTCTTTGGTCCTAAAATTGATCAGTCTTCTATTGATAATTCTATTTTCCAATAGAGGTATGCTATTGATTTTCTTAAGAGATATGAGATGGCTGATTTCAAGCCAACCTCTAATCCTTCTTAGTCAAGTGTTTCATTTTCTATAAATTGTACTAATCCATCATTTGATGCTACCTTGTATCAGAAATTGGTTGGTAGCCTTTTATAGTAGACACATAGTTATCCTTGTATTTCCTCTACAGTTGGTATTGTATCATATTTCTCTCAAGATCCTCATGAGATTCATTGAAAGGTAGAAAAATTTATCATGTGTTACATTCAAGGAAGTACATAGTTTGGCCTTTAGTACACATCAGAAGTTACTGAGAATGTGGGCTTCATTGACTAAGAATGGGATGGTGTTGTTGATGATCAAAAGTCTATCTCTAGCTTTACCTTTTGACCTAGTTCTAGTTTAGTTGCTTGGTCATGTAAGAATCAAATCACTATTGCATTATCATCAACTAAGGCTGAGTATTCAGGAGTAGTCTTGGCTAGTTAGGAAGTTCTTTGGCTTTGAGAGTTGATGAATAAGTTTGGATTTCCTCCTAATTATCCCACCACTCTTTGGTGTGATAATAAAAGTGCCATACATATTTCTCACAACCCAATGGAGAATTAGCACATTAAGCATATTGGGATCTGCATGCACTTCATTCAACAACTCATACCTGGGATGACGTTCTTACTTTAGAGTATTTTCCTATAGCGCATTAGGTTGTAGACATCTTCGCTAAGCCTTTTGCATCTCCTCACTATCTTCAATTGTGATCAATGTTATGGGTGAAGGAAGTAGTCCTTGGGGGGTCTTAAGGAGTCCTCCTTTCTTTCACATTTTTCTATTTTATAGAGGAGTTTTCTCCCATAGTTTTTTCTCTTCTTTCTCCAATTGTGAGAGATTGAATTCCATTGCATCTTAGTTGTACATGGGTACCCACTATGGTGTTGTTGCTAGGACCCATAATGTATCTCATATTGCATATTGCATTTTCATTCCCTGATTGCATCTCTTGCATATTTCTCCCTAAGTTGTACTTAAGAGGGTCGGTGAATGTATTTAGTTGGTGCATATATCTACTTATGTTTCACTTACGAAAATGTATTTATTTTTTTCATTTGTTGGATATTGCTTATTTTGGGAGCATCGATAACAATGTTAGTCATTGTGTTCATCTTGTTTTCATTCTCACTTTATATATAAATTCTTTGTACATTGTTATCCATCTCATTTTCCTATCAATGCAATTTATTGTAGTTCTATTGCTACATATATCATTATCCTTAATGTTTTTGTTCACCATTATAAATTAAACCCAAGAGAATATTTATATTTTTGAAAGGATCTCATTCTCCCAATATTACAAAGGGAGGTTATATAATCTAATCCAAAATAGATTGCTAAAAATAGTAATATTTAAGGGTCATATTTTGGTTCCCAATCGACATATATAATCTCACTTTGTCCATCATTGAAGGTTCCTTTTTAGGATATTTTTACCCTCCTTAGAGGTGCATTTAATCAAGAAAATCATCTTTAATGAAATATAAATTTGGATTGATCAGCCCACTTTTTATTGTTGCATTGCTTAAAGTCATTCTTAAATGATTACTAAACCACCCATTCAATGAAGAATGTGTTGTTTTATAAGTGCAATATTTTGCCAAGATTTTGTTCCTCCAAAAACATTTTAATTAAGAATCAAAAGTGTCAACTTTCAAAATGAATATAATTTTTTTTTCCCCATTCCCACTAAAGGATTTCTATTGGGACTCTAGAGAAATTGTTTTCTCATAGGTCACTAAAAAATTAACGTTTTTCTATTTTCATGAATCTCACCTTTTCTTCCAAAACATGTTCTCCCTTTGAGTTTATTATTTTTTGGAAAAGAAAAAGAAAGTATTTTTTATTCTATCTCTTTCTCTCTCTCCTTCATTTTATGTTCCATTTTGCACTTTCTTTCACACTTCTACTTACCTTCTTTCATTTTCCTACCTCCAATTCTCTCCATCAGTTTACTCTCCCCTTTTTTTCTCTCCAACCCTTTTCCACTCCATATTCTAATTTTACTAAGTTTAAATTTGTATTTTATAAAAGATAATTACAACTTTATATCAATTTTTTTTTAAATGTTAATAAATGACATGACATTACTCATTCTTTTCAAATATTTGTTTTTTTGCATAATAGTTTTAAAATATTAACAACTAATACATCTTTATTTTTTTATGCATATAAAACTTAAATAATTAAATATGAAACACAAATTTATAATTAATGTTTGTTATATGATATTTATCTATTGAGTTAAAAAAGTAATAATTAATATTTTTACAATCTAAATATAAGCTCTCAAAACATCAAATATTTTCAGTAATAATATTTCACATGTGTAGACACCCTATTCTCAACTAGCTCAAGTTAAATTTTGATGTATTTCTTCTTTTGGTAATCTAGGGTAGGTGAGTGGGGTTGGAATTATAAGGGATTATAGAGCTAATTTTATTTATGCCTATGTTGTTAATTTTGGGGTTTAGACTTCTAGCTATGATGAAGTGATGATGATGCACCATGAGCTACAAATGTATAAGGACAAATGCCTAGCTAAGATCTCAACCAAGTGGATTACTATGTTATTAGGAATATCTATGCCTAGTTCACCATCTTTGGATATAATTAGAGTCTCTCATAGTAATTTAAAAAGCTTGTAAATTCACACAATTTATCACATGTACAAGGTAGATAAGACAATTGTGTACTTGTTGGCTATGATGGCAATGAAAGTGAGGACATCATTATTTGGGATGGGGAAATATTTCTCCGAGATCATGTGAAGATTAAATTGAAAAATGAGGCTAATATTAATAGAATGTATGGCCATATTTAATTTCACCTACCTTTTATTGATGGCACACACATTTGGTAGTACCCTTAAGAATGGTAACTTCTAGAGAGGGTATCCTTTTCCTTCATCACACTTTAGTGATATTTGTTATTGCTATCTCTTAACTATGTTGATTTATGTTTTTAGAAGTTTCAAAAATCATGCCCTCTTTGCAACCTACAGTTGGGTGAACCCACAATAGTGGGTTACACTTTTTTGCCAACTTTGACACTTCAATTTTCATTTTCAGAAAAAACTTCACATTCAGACACTTATTATTGCTAAACCATAAGGAATTTATAGATGATGTGAACTAGTGATTTGTGACATTTTGTGTGTAGATTCTAAATATATTTTTTTTGAATCAATTTTTTTTCATTTTTGTATCTCCCTCGAAAACTAGTTTTTTACAAAAAACAACATTTTTAAAGAGTGATACTCATTTCGTATGGCATAACTTTTTTTCTAAAATAGATATGCATGTGATTTTTTTGAATTTAGTTTTGTGACATCCATATCTAATATTTCAAATTGGTTTCATAACATTATCTCTAATATTTCAGATTTTATTAAGTTTTGAAGTCGAGTTAACTGTAATTTTGACATATATGTTCATTTGGTTGATAATAACTTGTTGTGTATGTATCCAAATTCAATTTATTTTTTGTTGGAAAGAGGACTTAAATACCTAATGCACAAATATTTTTCAGAATTTTGTTTCACTTGTTTACTATTTTTCCATAACGCTTGAACTTAGAAGTTGGCATTCAGTATGAAACCTATGTTTAGTTAATCTAAAAAAAAAATCATAATAAACTCTTTATATATTAAAATAATAGTCATTAGAAAGCTTGCTTCGAGTACTACTATCATGCATTTGGGTTTGTCAAAATTTGTCCATTTGAGCCCCCAATTTGAGCTTCAAAAGCCAAAAATCTGCAAAAACCATGAGAGGTTTGGGGGGAGTCCAAAACCAAGCACGTTCAATAGAACATATGTTCTATCGAAGGGGTTCGATCAAACCTCCCTTATATCGATCCCCCTAATGCAAATTTTGTGTTTTATGCTTTTTTGGGTTCGACTGGAAGTGGGTTTCAATTGAATGTGTTTCTTACATTCGATCGAAAGGGGGTTTTGATAAAACATGGCTAAAATTGAGTTTTGGACAAAAGAGTCAATTTTTTTCGTCTGAAAAAGTGTAACCCACTATTGTGGGTTCACCCAGTCCCTCTACCTCTAATTTATTTTGGTCTATAATGGGTGGAGATCTCTTATAGTTAGAACCTAAGGATTTTGAAGCTCTTGAGATTGACGAATAATCCTGGAGCATTCTAGTCAAATGAAATGTCACTTCTTACATTAAAGTTATGAAAGGGTATGACCTAACCTTTTCAATGGAGTTCAGAAAAGTCTTAGAAGGTGATAAATGTTGTAGGTCATAATATCTCCTTTTAGGTTTTTGTTGAGACTATAGCCATAGCCACTGATCTTAATAATCAAGGGTCAAAATTGCTAACAAAACTTAAAGCGATTACAACAATATGGTGAGATTATTGATTGATGGAGAGAAGGTGAACCATCTCTAGAATGGTTTCAAAAAAGAAGATTTCCTAGGAGTGTGGGATAAAATTACTCAACTCCTAATGAGGTATGTTACTTTAGAGGGCCACTACAAGTGGTTCCATGTCTTCCTTTTCATAATTTTTAATCATTTCACTTCTTACATTAAAGGGATGAAAGGGTATTGACCCAACCCTTTTGGTGGACTTCACAAATGATTAGAAGGTGACAAACGTTTTTGGTCTATGATATCTCATTTTAGGTTTTTGTCGAGACCATAACCATAACCATTAATCTCCCTAATCAAGGGGTCAAAATTTCCAAGAAAACTAAGGGTGATTACAATGATGCGATGAACATATTCTTGATTGTGGGGACAAGGTGATCCATCTCTAGAATGGTTTTAACAAAGAAGATTTCCTAGGAGTGTGGGCTAAATAACTGAAGTTTGAATGATAATGTTTAATCATTTTCACAATAATTTAAGAATGAGATTTGCATTCTTATATATATCCAGAATAAAAGTATCATTTTGAATTACAGTGGAAATGATTAGGCATGAGAAAAAGGAAGGCTTGGAACCACTTTTTACTAGCCCTTTAAAGTAACATACCAATCTATATATTTAGAGGAGTCTGTCAAGAAGGTTTGAGATTTTTTTAAGACCTTTCCTCTATGGCAATGCCTAATTTTTCATCTATTATAGTTCAATTTATCCCTTACTCTGGTTCATTTTATTCATCCTAGAGTTTATAATCCCTCCCTTATCTATCTAGATGAGGGATTTGAACCCAATGAGAAAATTTTTGGCTCTTTCTTGACTTTGACCCCTACTACTTTTTATAGTAAGGACTTGGGATTGTTCCCACCTTCTCCTCAAAATGATCTTTAGTTAGCTACTTGGCCCCTTAGCCTCTTCTTCTAAGGTTAAATTTTATTCCTCTAAGAGATAAACCTTATTGGTTGACTCTAGTCCCCTCAATGCTAAAGGTAAAAAATTCCCCTTTCCTAACCCACCTAAGGTTTCCCCTATCTCCATTTCATAAGATTAATACTCCCAAAGATACATCAATCTAGATACATAGATCTGCCTCAGTCAAAGTGGCTCCTTGTGTTATTCCACTTAGAAAGATTTTCCCCTTCCCCTCCTAGGGAGAAATACATTGTTGAAGACCTATAATTGGAATTTTTTTCCCTCTAAACTAGCCCGAATGTATCCATTGTATTCAACTTCATGAAAAAGTGAAGGAGATCTATAAGGTTTATAACCTCCAAAATAACATTTTTTGAAGTGGGAGTTGGCCCAATTGCATATAGATAAGCTAATTTTTCATTTCCTTGAAACCTTGGTTTCAAGAAACATAACAATGGAAAGATGAAACCATCAATGAATATATTTAAAATGCAATGAAGAATATTGAAACAAATTTTAATAATTAGGAAATGCTTGATAAAGATGTCCAGAGCACTAAGCTAGAGGTGGTTTTGATGAAGCAAAGAAACAAATTGGAAAAGAAGGTTGCTAAGATGAAAGATAATCAAGGGATGTTCTTGAAGAATATTCAAGAATTAATAGTGTATTTCTAGGAATTTGTTAAGAACATAGGCACCACTATCTAGGTTTTCCAATAAGAGTTGGGAAATAAAAGAGCTAATGCAAGTTGCAAGAAGTTGGTATTGAATCTCACAATAGCTCTCATCCCTTCAAATTGAAGATAAAAATCTCTCCAAAGCCAATCATCGCTATCCTCCTTCAATAACTATGATTGGATCAATCTTGTCTATCGAGGAGCTAAATTTCTAATGAAAGCTATAGTTTCTCAATAGGTAGGCCATAAAAGGCCTCAAAATTGTACATGACCCATAGCTAGCCTACTAGTCTCTGGTTAGTCATCTTTATTTTTCTTACATTTTCCGTTGTTTTTCTCTAGTTATAATCATTTTTCTTTCCTAGTCTCACTACTTGTGGGACTCGTTTCTCTTGCCTTGATGGATTTTATATAATAGGTCTAGGTCCTTTCCCATGCTTGTATAATCAAAACATTTCACATGAGTAAATTATTTTCATATTTTATGAAAAAATATACATTCAATTTTTCAAAGATTGAACACAATTGATAATTAAAAAGTTATAAGTATTTAAGAATTATCATTATTAATAGCTCTATTTTAAAGCCCATTAATAAGAATCAATATATGCAAAAGTAATTTATTAATGATAAACTTGATAACCTATTCAAGTCAATTTATCATAATCTCAAGATCACATGGAAGCGTAGGGGTAGAGGATACTCTTGATTTGCTCCGAAGAGACTCTTATGACACTTCACACTTGATGTTCAATACTAGACTTCAAAACCCGATGCTTGAAATGAGCCCACAAGGCCTCTATTTATAGCATTTGGAGGACAAGGGGTAGGTGGAAAATACCAGTAAATGTTAGTAGTAGTTTTGAATTACCGATAGATGTAGGTGGTAGATGTGAATGATAGATGGTGGTAGTGGTAGATGTGATTGGTACATGAGAAAAGTAGCTGTGAATATTGATGGAATTTTTGGAAGGTGGTGAAAGTAGAGTTGTAGGCAGTGGTACTAACTTTGGAATCTTATCATAGTGGAGTATGTACTCTGAAAATTTTAAGCTCATGTAGGCCCCTTTTATTTACCTAATAATTTTTATAATTTTCATTAGACTTATTATCTACTAATTTATTTACAATCACTTTTATATACCCCAAAAGTAAGAATGATTCACTTAACACCTGTAAATACCTATAGGGATATTTCTTTTTACATAGGTTTGCATCCTATTGTCAAACCTTCACATGGATAACATCAAGGCTCTTTTACATAGGGTTGCATCTTGTTGTCATACCTTAAGGTGGCTAACATCATGGCATAGACAAACCCTTGTGCTAGTTATGATGGGATCTAGGTGGTAAAAGATTATCTAGAAGAGATTCAAATACAACATCCCAATGTTTTTGATAAAGATAAATGGGTTTTACATGGACCCGAAACCAAAAGTTTTACAATAATCGACCATCAACCAAACAGACATGAACCAACATCAAAACAAGGGAGCATCACTGAGTAGTCATGAAAACGAAGGAAATGTAGAGAAACAAAAAAAAACAAAATAAAAATCTCTCAACTGAGAGACAGCACCAGATCTTTGTTCTTCTAGATGGAAATCCTATTGATTTCCTCCAACTCCTCCATAATGAATCTGGAGGTACCCTTGTTGTTGCTTCTACTTCTAGTTTTGGAACTGGGACTAGTGGTTTTGCTGTCACTAGTAGCCATATCTTCCCCTCCAAGATATTTCACTGGTTTACTATGGTAGGATCTGTAATCAACAACCATGGCATTAATATTTTCAAGCCCCTCAATACTGTTGTTCATGGCTTCTTTTCTTATGTCAACCAGGTTCTTGAGATTTTTCTTAATCTCTACCATAGATTGCTCAACTTTTTCAATCCTTTGTTCCTGATTGCATTTTATCACCTCAACATCCTAGGAGAGCTTCTTGGTCATAATCATGACTTTCTTAGGTTTATTGGGCTCAGGGGAAGCAGTGAAGATATGAATAATCTCTTTAACCCCCACTTTGAGGGTATCAATTTTGCACTCAACCCACTTCCAACGGCTTTCCTGGCTTCTGGTAGCTTCCATAACTAGATTCATCAAGTGACCAGTCCTTTGAATCCCACTATTCTCTTCATTGGCCATGGTTCCCTATTTTTCTTTCTGGACATTGATAGGGATGTCCAATTTAATTCCCTACTCTATAATATTCAGACTATGGTCCTTAACCGCCAACTTTTTCTTTTTAGAGAGGTGATCAGCCTTATAGATTAGTTTGCTGGTGGTTTTGTATTTGCTTGCCACCCATATGTGAGGATTCTTGCTACTAAACGTCCCAAGAGTGACCATCATTTCGCCTTCCTTCACAAGTTTATAGTCAGGGTCATCAAGAGGAACCCACTTTCTTCCAAGTCCATTTCCGAGTCAGAGACCTCATGGATATCAGTCTGATGGCCATTCTCGAAAGGAGGGCGCACAATTTCAAGGGATTTAGCGTACTCCATGATGAGCACAATGAGTCCCTCATGGAGAACAGGGTTGTTGGGATTCTCCAAATATTTTTCCAAGCTATTTTCAAGAGAGGAGGCCAGATAGAAAGGAACAAAAATAATTTTACCATGCCTAAAGTGATTTAAAATGGTGAAATGATAGGAAAAGATGTTGGCATATCTACCATCAAGTGTAATATACCTCATTATGAACTCATCCATGTCAGCCCAGGGAGCCATAAGATCCTTGAACTATTGTATTCGCCATCAACCATCTTGGTAACTCTAGAGCACTCCTTGTCTTTATCAAATAAACTTGTCAAGTCCTCCTCCCCAGTTTTCCTATCCGTATAGAATCTTCTACCAGTCGTCGCTAGACCAGTGACCATCACCACCAAGGTTTCATCAATCTGATAATCAACGCCATAAGCCCTGAGACTCCCTTTTCTCCACCCGCTGACAAAAGCCTCTATGAGCAGAGGAGACTGGACATGAAGTTGATCCAAGTAGGGGACAATTCCCCCATCAATGACTTCCTACCACACATCTTTGTTTTTCTTCCATTTCTTGCAAGTAGAGGGCTCTTTCTTGTTCTTGTCCCCACCCATTATGCTCCTGGTCACCAAATAGAAAAAAATGGGCCACACCAGAGAAGGCACCGACCAGTCACAAGAAATGGGCCACAACAGAAAAGTATCCAAATAGTAGAAAAAAAAGGGCCACAAAATAAGACAAAAAATTCAGTCACTGGGAAAGTTTCTAGATCTTCGATTAGGGAAAACCAAAAAAAGCCATTTCCCCATCAATTTAGTCAAGTCATGATGAAAGATCATTGATTGACATAGTAATCATCATGAGCCAACTTGCATAGATTTTTGGGGAAAGCATCCCTGATGCTCCACCATTTGGTAAACATGTGCAATTTTGAAATCTACCAGTTCATTAATTATATCTCAGCAATCCTTGATCAGGTTAGCTGTCATCCAACTAGGATCTGTGTGTGCCCTCGTATAGTTGATAGTGTTTAGCGAGTCAGACTCCAACTAACTTTAGTAAAGCCTTCTCTTTTTCCATGTGTAACCCAATGTGGGTAGCACTGGCTTCCATATAGTGGTTGGACTGGGTGCTCAGAGGGAGCACCACCGCAGAAACCAACAGACTAGAATGATTCCTATTCACTCCCCCGCACCCGGCTGGCTCAGGATTTCCTTTAGCCACCCCATCCACAACAACATCCCAATGTTGTGGTCTTCTATAAAAACCAAATAACCAACAATTCCTTCAAAAATGACATGAAACAAATTTTCATGTATGAGATCAAAGGATTGTCTCATATCAGGTGGAAATTTTGGAGTAAATATATTTGCATAATCTTCAAACTCACTTTGTAAGAGAGTAATACTATTAATAAGTCCAAACCTACAACATTTAAGAAAATTTGTTTTTGTTGGATTGGTCCAACATAAGGATTGAAACCTTATAATGTGTATATCCATAGAGAAATTGTTCTTACAATTGAAAACAATCAAAGCATATGACAACCTAAAAGTTTCTAGGAAATTTTTTTCTTCATTTGGAGAATGAATCCTTTGATGATGATATTATAGGACGAGTCATCTAAGATCTCACAACCGCTTATCCAAAATCCATATTCCAACAAAAAGAAGTGATAACTTGTGTTGGAAGTTGTGGAAGTTCTATAATACTCCTATCAGATAATTCCCATTGGGGTATTGAATCACCAACTTGAATTTGGATAGTTGCTACTAGTTCTTTGGTTAATGAATCTGTAAGTGTCTTGTTTTCCCCTTTGATCCATTCAATATCAAAATCATATCCAAGAAACTCAAAATACAATTGAAAAATTGTCCCTTGTGCTATATCTTTATTAGGTTTTTTCTTCATGAGGTTTCTCATAGCTTGACTATCTGTACTAACCACAAAATGCTCTGGTTTGAGAAATATTTTGAATTTCTCAATTCTCTTTTAAATAAAGATAGTATCTTTTTTATAGCTATGATATCAAGACCCTTTATCCATAAATGTTTTAGATTGGTAGCTGCAAATCTCCATCTTTTTATCTAGAAATTATTGTATTAACATAGTTGACCATGTTGTGTTAGAAGCATCATTGTATAATGTTGATTGGTTGTCATTGATGTTGTGTGGTCTGACATATATGTGGTCTAGTCTAGCTTATATTATGATTTGGTTGTTTACTCCTATATATTATAAGTGAGAAGTATGTATACTTGTTTTGGAATTTATCTCATGTAGTTTTGTGACCTAGTAAGGCATCTTAGGTTAGGTCTCATCCGAAAATGTTTTAGACATGATAGGTTTTGGATCTAGTCCTATCTGGATATGAAGAAAGTGTATTCTAGAAGGTATTTTGGAGTTAAGATTGAAGTTGACAACTTATGAAATCATTTTGGAATTGTGTGTGGATATTTTGATCTCATCCATTCTTTGGTCAGGCAAAATTATCAAAGTTTTTTGTGTGGATATATAAATAGTAGTTTGTGCAAGACAATGATATAGTTGTTGAAAAACAAATAATGTGTACATATTGTATATGTGATAATTTTTATGAATGTGAATTCTGTTAAGCGGTGTATGTATAGTGGATGTAAAAGAATTTGTGCACTTCAATGGAATTGTATTTGATGCATATGTCAGATGCAATTCTAGTGATTCAATTTTATATTTAGTATATAAGCCTATTATCTGACAGTGAGCCTTTTTGTATTTGGGTAGTGAGTCCCCATCGACAGTGAGCCACCCCTTGTATTGTGTAACAGGTTACATATTACACTATCCTTGAGAGATCACTCTCTCCATGTTTTTTCCCATGTTGGGTTTTCCATGTATAAATTTGGTGTTATATGTTTTGTGTGAATTTCCTTTTCTTTCACTTAAATTATGTCATGTGATTGGTTAGTTAGAATTTTTAATAAGTTCAAGGGAATAATGATTCACCCCTCCCCTCTCTATATTCTAGATATTCAACAATTGGTATCAGAGATAAGTCCTTTGGAAGAGTTTAACCACTCGAAGGAGATCTGGAAAGTTGAACTTATACATTTAAGTGAAGATCTTATGAATTCTCTTGAGGATCTTAAAACCATATAAAGTGAAAACAAAGATCTAAAAGAAAATATCCAACTAGCAAATGAATGCATTGAGAAGCTAAGAGAACAAATCCGAAAGCTTACAATAAGGCATAAAGAAGTTAGTGAAGAACTCAAGCAAGCAAATAGCACTATCACAAATCTAAAAGTTAAAAGTGAAGATAATGAGAAGACCAAGGAGTACCTAAACAAAATGGTGAAATGAAAATCATAAGCATGTGAAAATCTAAAACAAGAAGTGACATCTCTAAAGGAAGATCTAGACAAAGTAAAGACACGAGAAAGAAAACCCGTTTTTGATAAGTCTGATAAGATGATGGATGTGAAGAAGCCATTGGAAAACAAAAAGGATGAAAGACTTGAATCTAGTGAATTATCACAACCCAACACAAATCACAAAGAGGATTCACTTCTAGAAAAAGTAACAGAGTCCAATAAGTCCATTGAGGAGGACAAAGGTAAGTCATTGATCGAGCAATAGGTAAGTTAAAAGAACACCTTCTTTGATGGATCTTATTATAAATACAATAAAATAGGTCACAAAGTAGTATAATGTAGGAATAGGAGGAATCTAAATTTTAATTTCTACTTTGGTAGATATTATGCATGTAATAAATATGGTCGTAATACTAATCAATTTAGGAATTGTTATAGATCAAAACATACATAATCATTTTAAAGGTAGATGTTATACATGTAAGATTTTTGGACATAAAGCTAACTAGTGCAGGTTAAGACAAGCTCTAGTAAATATCAGATGCTACAACTACAACAAATTTGGACACATGGAAAGGCAATGTAGAAGGAATGTGATTAAACCTATAAATAAATTGGCAAAGAAGATCAATGTAGAAGATGTCAAGGCCGAGATGAAGAAGATCTAGAAGAAGAAAGAAACTGTGGATGCAGCTAGCTCTGGTGGAGGTTCTTCATCTGAAAACTGAAGAACATGTGGATTTGGCCCAAGGAGAGTAATCAAAGAAATATCATCTTTCCCTTGCCAAAGAAAGTAAGGCTAATGTATTGTCGTAACAAAGTGTGTGAAGGTTTGGCTAAGTTTATTGAAAGTATAACTCATCATGGAAATCCAACATGTCATTGAAAAATTTGAGGTAGTGGATGGTAGTGCATAAGAATTTAACGTGAGACGATGGATGAAATATTAAAAGGGCTTTCTCAACAAATTATTATCTTACCAAAAATCTAAAGTACATTGTAAGAGTAAAATACAGTCAAGGAAATTAGGGTTTCTAGGTGAATCAATCTGAGTTGAAATTTGTTGAATTAGCAACCATGGTTACTCCTTTTTTTTCTTATATTATAACTAAGCCTCGTCCAAAATTTTAGAAAACTTCATATAAGACAATGAAAGTCAATCCGACTGGTGCATTTTCTAGCATACCCAATGGGGTTGTAATGGGTGAAGATATCCAGTCTTGCATTCATGTGAAGATTGATGAATTTAGTCACCATGGTAAATTGTTGGATTTGTGTATAGACAAGATGACTACAAAAAATCGTCAGGTAAAACTTGAATTCAAAACCCTAGTAGAAAAGAAATTGAAAACTTGGGATGATTTTCTAAATTTTTTCTTTGAAGAAAAATGGGTTAGGTTAGAAATGAGTAGATTCCATGATGAGTTCTTGTGGTTAGATCAAACTCATCCTATCACCAAGGAAGTAATGAGGGCTATTACTAGTTTGAGAAATTCCAGGGACATTCCTACTCCAAAATCGGTAAGGAACAAGGATGTTGTGGACCTAATAGGAGATAACCCTGATGAGCATTCTCTATATATCTCTTTCGTGAAGAATATGACGATAAAATATTTATCAATGATGATAGGGAATAAGATCTACTTCACCAACCAAGATAATTCCATTTCTACCATTGTAGTGAACATGCCTTATGAGATAGCTAAGTTTGACAAGGATTTTGATCTCTGTGAAATCCTAAGGCAACAATTCCTGGAAAACCTTGTATAGCGCCAAAAGAAGAAGCACCCTTTCAAGTATGGAACCCTAGCTCTATATACCTTGTTATATTTTCTACAAGAGGTTTCTAGTAAAAGAAAAGTTTTTTGGTCATCAGCCAGACTGGTAGGCCACCAAATTGCAGATAGGTTGAGAAGATTTACTGATGATATGGCAAGGGAAGGTGCGTTAACTAATTATTTCTCCCTTTTCCAACTCAATATGCAGAGGAGAAAAAGGATCCCTAAGGAAATGGTTGATAAATACAAAGATGACACCACCTTTGTGTTCACAATTGACAAATGCTATATGGAAACAATTGTGCCAAGAAAAATTTGGATTCCACCATTCAATTATGAGGTCACTGAGGAAATGAGAGAGGGTACAACTAAAGTTCTGCTGAAGAGCCAATGGATGCAATACAAGAATGGTTCGAAACAAAAGCTGAAAATTCTTTGAAGATTCATATGGAACATTTAAAGAAGACTCAAGAAAACAATGTGAAGAAAGTTATTCAGAATTCAATGATGGCTAAAGAAAATTTAACTGAAGAGGAGGTTATTGAGTACAGGCATTCCAAAAGACTTGTTGGCTCATCCAGAGCCTCTACAAAAGAAAAGAATCCAAAGGTAATTACTTCATCTAGTTCCTGAAAAGGAAACAAGTCGAAAGAAGCAAAGAGGAAAACAATAGAAATTGAGTCTGAGGAAGAATAAGAACCAGAGAAATACCGAATACACATTCGGAAGGCAAAGGTCAAGAAATTCAAGAGACCTCTTGATGCAGAGAGCCCATTTGAACCAATTGCACAAGGACAAAGCCTAAAAGAGGTAGGTGATCTCTACAATGAGGTCAATAATGAAGATAAAAATATTATAATGAAAGCCTTTTTATTATATTATGTTAAGTTAGATGTTGTTGCATAACAATTTAGAAAAACTATACTAGTTGAATTATGGGAAGAGTTAATTAGAATTAGAAAAATTGAAAGAGAGGAAGAACAAGTTATTAAGGATCAGGTGATTGAATTTTTTAGTTCCGCCCTTTCGAAGGAAGATAAAGCTAGTCTTATAGAATCCAGTAAGACTAAATTAAGGACAATGAAATATTTGGGAATCTTAAATTTTAGGTGAACTTGATGCTACAAAAAAAACTTAAGGATGAAATCATTGAAAAGGTAATGACTATAGCTAAGAACCATTCTATTCTACCCACTACTAATTCTGCTACCCCTACTGGTGAGTCTAAGAATGTGAATCTTGACACTATAGATAATGTGCCTATTATGAGTGATGTAATAGATGCACCTGGAACTTCTATTGATCCATTGATAAACCATGATTCCAGAAAGGATAAAGAAATTGAAAGATCAAGTGACAAATGTCAGGAAGGAGAGATGACAAAAGATCAATAAAATAATGAATATGAGCCCAAGGTTACATCAGAAGATAAGACAAAAAATCCGAGCAATAAGTCAAGTGGAAAAGTGTTTGAGACTATCACTGTGATTGGCACTAGTTTCGATACAATTGATGACTCTTGGAAGAGTCTATTGGATTCACCCTTGAACATTCAACTCATAACTTCTTCCAATATAATGGTTTATTTTTCTAAAGTTGATTCGGTATAAAAATATCATATTGGAGAAGCTTTCTTATCTTTTGCCAGATAAGACTTTTTAGGTGAATCTCAAAAGAAAGATAAAATTATTGAAGAATTGAGCTTACTGCACTTCATGCTGCTATGCCTGAGTGTCAATTAGATTTGGATGCTTCCAATGATGACAAATATAAAGTGTTAATTATTTCTTTGAAAAATCATTCAAAAAGATTGAACGAAAAATATGAGAAAGATAGAGAAGAAGACATAGAGAAGTTGTTACAAGAACTTAAGGGTAAATGTGAGGCTGCACATCAACAACTCACTCAACTTATCTCTTAAGGTCAATCATATTTATCAAACGGGGATATAATTTTCGCATACAATCTTCAGTGGTCGGACGCAATAAAAAGTATTAAAGATGAAATGAACATTATTGAAGACAAGATTCGGTGGGCCTATGTCAACTACCAGTTATTTTAGGATTTATCTGGCTCCGACAGATTGACAATTGAAGAGCTCCACAAGAAATATTATGAATTGCAACAACAAAGAGATGACATCATTCTTTTGTTAGGTAAATTGTGGGACATGAGCAATGAAAGTATATCAATCATGAACCGTGCTTTTTCAAAAGCTTTACAGATAAAATATTTTGACCTCAGTTTGATACAAGAAGTAGAGTAGATGCATGCATCCTTGCAGGTGTAGATTGAGTTGCTGACAAAGACTATCTCACATTGGGACAAGCGTAACGACTCTTGGACCACACATGTTTGAAGAAGATTAAGCAGTTCTTCGATTGACTTTTCCTTAGGGGGAGTTAAGCTTATGAATATTTTATTTTCTTGGTTTTTCCCTTTGTCATTATTGTCAAAGGGAAAGAAATTCACTGCAGTGCTATGTTATGTATTTTAGATAGTTTCATTTATTGGTTCTATTATTAGTTTCCAGTTTTTCTTTTTGAGAAAACCTTTGCATTATTAATTTATGTTTCCATGAATGACAAAGGGGGAGATTGTTGATTGGGTGTCATTAATGTCATTAATGTTGTGTGGTCCGACGTATATGTGGTCCGATCTGGCTTATATTATGGTTTGGTTGTTTACTCTCGTATATTATAAGTGCAAAGTATGTATACCTATTTCAGCGTTTATCTCATGTAGTTTTGTAATCCAGTAAGCCATCTTAGGTCCAATCCCATCTGGAAATGTTCTACATGGCAGGTTTTGGATTTGGTCCTATCCAGATATGAAGAAAGCATATTCTACAAGGTATTTTTGGAGTTAAGATTGAAGTTGACAAATTATGAAGTCACTTTTTAGTTGTGTGTGGCTCTGATCTCATCGCTTCTCCGGTTGAGTCGACATCAAATTTTTTAGTGAAGATATATAAACAACAGTTTGTGCAAGACAAGGATATAGTTATTGAAAAACAACTAATGTGTACATGTTTTATATGTGATAATTTTTGTGAATGTGAATGCTATTAAGCGGTGTATGTATAGTGGATGTAAAATAATTTGTGTGCTTCAAGATAATTATATTTCATGTATATGTCAGATGCAATTCTAGTAGTTCAATTTTGTATTTAGGCTATAAGCCTACTATCCGGTAGTGAGCCTTTTAGTATTTGGGCAGTGAGCCCCTACTAATAGTGAACCGCCCCTTGTACTGTGTAACTAGTTACATATTACACTATCATTGAGAAACCACTCTCTCCGTGGTTTTTTACATGTTGGTTTTTCCATGTATAAATTCGGTGTTATGTGTTTTGTGTTAATTTTCTTTTCCTGCACTTAAATTATGTTAAGTGATTAGTTAGTTAGAAGTTTTAATAAGTTAAAGGGAATATTGATTCACCCCTCCCCTCTCAATATTCTGAATATTCAATACATAAAATTAGTGGATTACCTAGTGGTAGAATTTGAAGACTAGGTAGGCTCTACCATTTGGTCCTGATTTGTTGTACTATTTTTGCAGTCTAGACATCCCATCCGGAAGAAGATTCTTTGAGTTGATATTGAATCTTTTTCCTGTCTTTTACCAATTCTTTATAGAATGGTGCCACATAATTCAAATGCCCAAGAAACCTTTGGATTTGTTTTGTCTTTGTCAATACATCTAGAAATTCTTGGTTTCTTTTGAGGACATGACGTTGGAGATATATCTTTCCCTTATCTAAATGCAATCCAAGGAAATTTGTTTTTGTCTAACCAATCACCATTTTCTTTATTGATTTACAATTTAATATTTAGGTGATGTCTTACATAAGTGACGTATTGAGACTTTCTAGAAGGTCACCCATCTCAATTTACAAAACCTTCACAAATATGTACTTTATAAAACATTCATTATAAAACCTGATTATATAATTAACACTTTAATTATTTATATAATAAATTCTATTAAGATTTATTTTTTTAATCTGTGAATAAATGTCTATCTTTTGATTGTAAAATTTATTGAGTCAGCAGCCTACCTTATAATTTGTAACCAACTATTTTTAAGCCATGGAACCCACTTTTATATCAACCTTTATTAGATGATTTGCCAAATTTGCTCCTCTTAAACTGTGATTTTCCTTCCAGTGATTTAGATTACAGAAGATCATTTACTATTGGCATAGCTTTTAAGCACTCGGAAACATATTAATGAATACAAGCAGCCAAGGTTTGTCAAAAAAGAAAAATGGCCCCATCGTAGGCAATTAATTGTTCTCCACTGTTTTATCTCATGCTTAGGATCTGCTTCTTCAGACAATAATGAAAAGGGAAAGATTATGAATTGTTATATATCACTAAACCATTTGATGGCAATATCTAATAATTCATTGATGACCCACTTGTTTAACTTTACTTTTGAGAAATGACCATACCCATCTTTTTCTCCTCTACAAATGTTATACTTTATTACATAGCATTCATTGTATCTTAATTTAGTTCCATATTTTCCTTGTTCATTTTGTTTTTTTCTTGGTTCTTTTATACCAAGTATACGGTTTTGCCAACCACAAGACTAAATGTTTGTTACTTTGATGCAATCAAAAGTAGAAGCCTTACAATAACTAACTTGTAATTGAAAAAGGCCTGCAACCAACCAACCAATGTTGGGCGTTATCAAAATGACTATGTGTTGTAAACTTAGTCTACCACAGCTTCGAATTCTGGCTTGATTGTCATTCAGGTGTCTTCTCGTAAAGGAATACAAGGCTCACCAAATTTTCCCTAGTTAAATATTTAGAAAATACGCAATCAAGGGAAACCGAGTGTAGTTGAAACGTTTCACGTCAATTATAAGTAGAGCAGGGCCACCTGAAACCATTATTCATTTTCCACTCTCTTATAAAGGCATGCAACAATCTTACCGAAACAAAGTGGGCATAGATTTATCCCTTTTCAAGCTCAATGACTTATGAAAGGAGATGTTCCAACAATAATTATAAGTAGGTCGTGTTAAAAAATAACACTTGCACTTCCTAAGGATGCAATGGATGAGATAAAGGAAAATTTTGTTGATTTTTTAATTGGGTCATATTGGAAAATTTGGTTCTTTCTATTTGGGTTTGAACCAGTGGGGTCACAATGGGGGACCTCATACCCGTGGTGAACATATTGAGGCATTAGTACATCTTAGATTTGTCTATGATTGTGTACTCCTTATCATGTCAATTTCCTTATCCCTCTGCTTCACCCTGGACATCTCTTCCTTATCCCTCCAATTGTCCTTCATTTCTCCTTATCACTCAATAAATCTCCTTATGTCTCCCTCTCCTTATCTCTCCACACGGACACCACCTTATCCCTCCTTGGCCTCGGGCTCCCTTATCTCTCCACCCTTTGCAGCTTCTTATCACTCCATTTGTGCCCTTATCTCTCCACCAATTGTGGTCCCTTATCACTCCATCCATGCTACACGACTCCCTTATTGCTCCACTGCCCAATTCCTTCCTTTTCTCTTCAGGTCTAATCATCCACTACGGATCATAGACTGCAGCTTTTCTCTGCCACCTCAGGTGATTTTTTTTATTTTTTTTTGCCACTAGTTGGTTCAAAGAATCGAACCCTTGACATCTGCCATTTTGATGAGATCATAAAGAATAAAAAAGATATAAGTTGGTGTTGGTCTGCAATTTATATCATTTTACTCCTTATGATCTCTATCTCATCCTGATGATGGATTACAAAGTGTCATTCAAAATGTTGATGAAAAAATACTCACACAATCAAATCCAAAAGAAACAAATACAATTATTTTATTTCCTTCTTGTACACCAATAATAATATTTATCAATGATGATTGTATGCTAATATAATTCCTATATGATGTGTCATCATGGTAGAATCCGAGGATGAGAACACATTCATATCTTTGTCTAAAAGTGGAGTACTCCTAGAACAAAAATTAATAATTTTAATTCGTTGTTGGGTGGTTTATATACGAGTCTACAAATTTGAATTATAATAATACAAAATATAGTTAAAATTCATAGTCATGTCCCTAACTTTGTTGTATTTTATTCATTAATCCAAACCATGTTTTAAAACATGTTACCGAAAAAAAATCTTTACCAAATTATGAGAAAATAAAATGATCACAGTATTTTTCAAAATAGTAAAGATGCAAATTTATGAAAGTCTTCACATAATCCAAATGTGAGAAGTAAAATGATGTTGTCTTTACTTATTCACAATTATTTAATTTCCTTCTCATAGAACAACATTAATATTTTATCATCCAAGACTACATGTTAATACTATTCTTATATGATGTGTCATCATGATAGAATCCAAGGATTAGAACACATCTCATATCCTTGTCTAAAAGTGTTGTACTTCTAGAACAAAAATTAATAATTTTAATTCAATGTTGGGTGGACAAATGACTTAAAGCAATATGTCACTATTCCCTTGGAGGAGTCAAGTGTATACCTTATCCCCCAAAAAACATACATACCTTATCCCCTATGAAATTTAAACATGTTACCTCTGTTTAAAAAGTACAAATTTTACACCACTAAACCAACTCAGATCGTAAAATTACTTTTTTTTTAATCGTATTTGAGAAGAATCATTACTTTTTTTTATATAGTTGAACTGCTAGAAGGGCCAACACCCTTATTATCTCTTTTGATTGGAGCTTCGAACTAGGAGGGTCACAATGAGAGACCCCATCCCTGTGGTGAACATATTGAGGCATTAATACATCTTAGATTTGTCTATGATTGCCCATCTCCTTATCATGTCAATCTCCTTATCCCTCTGCTTCACCCTGGACATCTCTTCCTTATCCCTCCGCTTGTCCTTCATTTGTCCTTATCACTCAATAAATCTCCTTATGCCTCCCTCTCGTTATCTCTCCACATGGACACCGCCTTATCCCTCCTTGGCCTCAAGCTCTCTTATCTCTCCACCATTTACGAATTCTTATCACTCCATTTGTGCTTTTATCTCTCCACCAATTGTGGTCCCTTATCAGTCCATCCATGCTACATGACTCCCTTATTACTCCACTGCCCAATTCCTTCCTTATCTCTCTGGGTCTAATCATCCACTACAGACCATTGATTGTAGCTTTTCTTCGCCACCTCAGGTGATTTTTTTTTTTTTTTGCCACTAGTTGGTTCAAAGAATTGAACCCTTGACATCCACCATTTTGATGAGATCATAAGGAATCAAAAAGATATAAGCTGGTGTTGGTCTGCAATTTATATCATTTTACTCCTTATGATCTCTATCTCATCTTGATGATGGATTACAAAGTGTCATTCAAAATGTTGATGAAAAAATACTCACACAATCAAATCCAAAAGAAACAAATACAATTATTTTATTTCCTTCTTGTACACCAATAACAATATTTATCAATGATGATTGTATGCTAATACAATTCCTATATGATGTGTCATCATGGTAGAATCCGAGGATGAGAACACATTCATATCTTTGTCTAAAAGTGGAGTACTCCTAGAACAAAAATTAATAATTTTAATTCGGTGTTGGGTGGTCTATATACGAGTCTACAAATTTGAATTATAATAATACAAAATATAGTTAAAATTCTTAGTCATGTCCCTAACTTTGTTGTATTTTATTCATTAATCCAAACCATGTTTTAAAACATGTTACCGAAAAAAAATCTTTACCAAATTATGAGAAAATAAAATGATCACAATATTTTTCACAATAGTAAAGATGCAAATTTATGAAAGTCTTCACATAATCCAAATGTGAGAAGTAAAATGATGTTGTCTTTACTTATTCACAATTATTTTATTTCCTTCGCATAGAACAACACTAATATTTTATCATCCAAGACTACATGTTAATACAATTCTTATATGATGTGTCATCATGATAGAATCCGAGGATTAGAACACATCTCATATCCTTGTCTAAAAGTGTTGTACTTCTAGAACAAAAATTAATAATTTTAATTCAATGTTGGGTGGACAAATGACTTAAAGCCATATGTCACTATTCCCTTGGAGGAGTCAAGTGTATACCTTATCCCCTATGAAATTTAAACGTGTTACCTCTCTTTAGAAAGTACAAATTTTACACCACTAAACCAACTCAGATCATAAAATTACTTCTTTTTTTATCATATTTGAGAAGAATCATTACTTTTTTTTTTTTATAGTTGAACTGCTAGAAGGGCCAGCACCCATATTATCTCTTTTGACTGGAGCTTCGAACCAGGAGGGTCACAATGAGGGACCCCATCCCCGTGGTGAACATATTGATGCATTAATACATCTTAGATTTGTCTATGATTGCCCATCTCCTTATCATGTCAGTCTCCTTATCCCTCTGCTTCGCCCTGGACATCTCTTCCTTATCCCTCCGCTTGTCCTTCATTTGTCCTTATCACTCAATAAATCTCCTTATGCCTCCCTCTCGTTATCTCTCCACATGGACACGGCCTTATCCTTCCTTGTCCTCGAGCTCTCTTATCTCTCTAGCATTTATGGATTCTTATCACTCCATTTGTGCTTTTATCTCTCCACCAATCGTGGTCCCTTATCACTCCATCCACGCTACATGACTCCCTTATTACTCCACTGCCCAATTCCTTCCTTATCTCTCTGGGTCTAATCGTCGACTACGGACCATTGACTGTAGCTTTTCTCTGCCACCTCAGGTGACTTTTTATGTTATTTTTTTGCCACTAGTTGGTTCAAAGAATCGAACCCTTGACCTCTGCCATTCTGATGAGATCATAAGGAGTAAAAAAGATATAAGTTGGCGTTGGTCTTCAACTTATATCCTTTTACTCCTTGTGATCTCTATCTCATCCTGATGATGGATATTTATCAACGATGATTTCATGCTAATACAATTCCTATATGATGTGTCATCATGGTAGAATCTTAGGATGAGAACACATTCATATCTTTGTCTAAAAGTGGAGTACTCCTAGAACAAAAATTAATAATTTTAATTCGATGTTGAGTGGTCTATATATGAGTCTACAAATTTTAATTATAATAATACAAAATATGGTTAAAATTCTAAGTCATATCCCTACCTTTGTTTACTTTTATTCATGAATCGAAACCATGTTTTTAAACGTGTTATCGAAAAAAAATCTTTACCAAATTATGAGAAAATAAAATGATCACAATATTTTTCACAATAGTAAAGATGCAAATTTATGAAAGTCTTCACATAATCCAAATGTGATAAATAAAATGATGTTGTCTTTACTTATTCACAATTATTTTATTTCCTTCTCATAGAACAACATTAATATTTTATCGTCCAAGACTACATGTTAGTACAATTCTTATATTATGTGTCATGATAGAATCCAAGGATCAGAACACATTCATATCATTGTCTAAAAGTGTTGTACTTCTAGACAAACATTAATAATCTTAATTCAATGTTGAGTGGATAAATGACTTAAAGCAATCCCCGTTCTTCGAAATACGAGAACGAAAAACAAATCTGGTAAGATCATGCGATTATAAATAAATAAATAATAAGTAATATTCGTAAACATCGTCTCAAGATTACCTTAAAAAAGGTGATCTAATTTTTTTAATCATTTAATGGACAGTTTTTAGTTTTTAATAATTTAATCTTCTTAGTATTTCATTTTGGAACGTTTCTTCGCTAGAGTTAAGGTCCATATCAACACTATGATTTCTCTCTCAAGTTGAACAAAGTAATAGTTTTTCTTTGGCATTCAGTGACCACTCAAAGTGGAACGCTGACTCACACATCAATATAATCAACCTTCACATGGTAGTGTTGGAAGTGATAAGGATGCAATAATTGATCGGTCGTAATAATTGACAGTATTTCTTAAATTTAAGATTCTTTATATTTTGTTGTGATATTTTTATTTTACTTGGATTTTACAGATATTCGGATTGAGAAGATAAACTAAGAGCCTGAATTGATCGAAAAGGAGCTATGTGCGAAGGAGAAAGACTTAGGAGATGAGAGGAAGTGAATGGTGGGCCATCATGCCAAAAGGAGAGTTTTTTATTTATTTTTAAATGCTTTCTAATTTTATCTTTTGGCTATTCAATTATATATTGAATTATTGGATTGACAACAAGAAAAAGACTAAAAAGTATACCTAAGAAAGCTTATCTTAAAAAAAGAAAAAAATCATAACAGAATATGTCATTGAATATTCGCTACTAATATCTCCCTTTAAGCATAACTTAGGTACAAACAAATTGGGTCCCAACAAGTAGGTATGATGGACACCCAAGTAGAATGCAATCTCTTGTGTATAGTGGAGAAAGAGAGAAAACCAAATGAAAATAAAATTCTTCCCAAAAGAGAAAAAATATGAAGAGGAGAGTTAAAAAGCCCTCCCCCAATAGATAGTCCCTAAAAACTTGTAAGAAAATGCTCATGTTTTTATCCACAAAGAAGAGAAAGAAAGCCAACATAGAATGTCACATGGAAAATAATATATTTGAAATATAAAAATTGTGAGCTATCAAACCATTTAAATTCCCACTAAGGTGGACAAAGTGAAACAATCTCGGTGTATATTTCAAGAATGTCAATGCATGTCCTATGGATAGAATGAAAATTCTTCAAGATTTCCTCCTACATAGGATTTCTCCAAGCCTACAATGAAGCCTCTTTGAACTCTATAGTAGTGAAAAGGATATCATCATTAACTTATCAAATAAATCCCAATTTTAAATTACACCTCCAAAATAGGTAAAAAAAAAAATCTTATCACTTTTGAGAACCCCCACAATCTCCCATTTTCTTGTCCAATTTCTAGTATTGATTCTCCTTTCCCATAAACCTTCACATAATAGTTGTTGGTTGACTCTTTTTCAAGACAACAACTCTAATCTAATCGCTCCATCTCTTTCACCATAAATCTATGAACTATAGTCATCAACCTTTATATTTCTATCAATTCTTTTGTTGTTAACAACATACTAGGTCATTTTTCCATTATCATATTTGAGCTATAACACAGTTATGTTAATCTTTCAATTGAGTAATTCACATCATACAATATCATAATCAAGAGCATATAAAGTGGAGCTAGGATGAACTCAACCTCAGCTCTATCAAATAGAAAGAAAGTGATTTTAGGTAAGGGTATTGTGCACTTATATTGTCTTTTTGTTAATTTTCTTTTAATCATTTTTTCTCATCTTCATTTGAGCACACCTAATTGGACCCATGTTTTTTATTATATAAATATATGAACTATAGTCACCAACCTTTATATTTCTATCAATTCTTTTGTTCTTAAAAATATACTACTATTTTTCCATTATCATATTTGAGCTATAACACTATTATGTTAATCTTTCAATTGAGTAATCCACATCACAAGATATCATAATCAAGAACTTATAAAGTGGAACTAGGATGCAATCAACCTTATCTCTATCAAAGAGAAATAAAGTGATTTGAGGTAAAGGTATTCTGCACTTACATTCTCTTTTTGTTAATTTTCTTTCAATCATTTTTTCTCATCTTCATTTGAGCACACCTGATTGGACCCATGTTGTTACTAATTATTTTCTTATATTATTTTTTTAATGTTTTTTGTCGAATTTCTAAAATTGTGCTCTTAATTGACATGTCCAATTCTAATTTGATCTTTTGTTGTTTTACATGTATGTTCTAGAAAAATGCTTCCACACTAAATCAATGTGCCTAATTTTGATTTGATAATTTTATTGTTTTGGGTTTTCTTAGGGTTTATAACTTTCTAGTTTTGTTTGTTTTATTTATTTTTATAGTTTTATTTCATCTATTCTTTAAATCTTCTTAATCCACTAACCTAATTATTATCATTTTAAATCATATTTGTCCTTCATGATTTACTATTTTTGTTTATTTTTCTAAAAACACTAACTCATTGTCCATGTCTAGGTTTGCACCAATGATCTATGATCACACTTATGAGATCTCTTCACACCTTCAATCTATTATTGTTCCTACATTATATCACTATCCTACCAATTTTTAGGTGAAAAATTGTTAGAATTAATTGTCTATGTTTTCATTGATGTTAATCTAGTGGTCCAGATTGGTCTTGATTGATATGGCAGATAGGTATGTATGATGCAAATAATACAAATTGTTGCATTGCTCCATAATTATGTATTATATGCAGTAATTAGAATATTTGATATTTGTAGAGGTCTAGATTGCTCCACATTTTCATGTTTTCTTGTTGCACATTTGGGATTATAATATCCATACATGTGTCTATGTTATTATGTCTGGACTAATGATTGGGGCTTCCTCTTAGAGGGAGAAAAGTGGTTTCTAAGTTGTGTTTCTCTCTACCTTTGTCCTTGATGTCAAAGGGGGAGAAGTTTGAGGAGAAGTTTGAGAAGCTTAAGTTTGAGAAATTTGGAAGTATATTTTTCTTTCTAAGGAGAAGTGTTTGAGAAGTATTTTGAACATGATCTTGGAGAAATTGTTTGTTGTCGATGAATATTGACGTCAATGAAAAAGGGGGAGATTGCTATAATTACTTGTTTATATTATCATTGATGTTAATATAGTGGTTTGGATTGGTCTAGATTGATATGGAAGATAGGTATGTATATTGTGCTGCAGACAGTGGAAGATAGGTATGTATGATGCAAATGATATAGATTGTTGTATTTATCTAGAACTATGTGTTGGTAGTATGAGATTTTTGGTGCTTCAAAAGTCTGTGCAGTAATTAGAATATTCAAGATTTGCAGAGGTCCAGATTGCTTTGCATTTCATGTTTTCTTGTTGCACATTTGAGATTATAATATCCATACATGTGTCTATGTTATTCTATCATGGCATGTGTTGTTGTGCTTCAAAAATGTGTTTTTGATCATGATGTTTCTCAATCCGAATAGTCCCCGGATATTCTATCTTTTGGTCCGATGATTGTGGCATTTGATAACATGTTTTTGCATTGTGTATTATTTTATGATATCATCTATTTATGTTTATGGAATTGATGTAGGAGCATCCCTGGTTCTTGGAAAACTTGCATCAACCTAAAACATTTCTTCTCAATTTGTTTTTTGTTTTGTAGTACCAGCATTTCTTTCTGCATTTTTTTTTCATTGGCTCACTGGAACTTGTGGAGCTGGATTTTTGTTGTGAACATGATTACTTTCCTTATTCCTAAACCATGAAACATTTGGATCATTTTCTGGCAAGTTATTTCTTTCGAATTTTGAGACAGTTTTTTGGCTTAGAACACCAGAACCACTTGGACCTATTTGTTGTTGGTGAATCTTGCGGATCCTTTATGTAGCTTGCGGAGCCCCAGTTCATTGATTCCAGTGTTCCTTGGCATGTGGCTGACCTTCCATCTGATTCACACTTCATCCTTTGGTTTTCTGGAGGAAACTCTTTGGTGGAGGCCACCCTGGTGGTTTTACATGTTTGATCTTGTTCTTAGCATTTGATCCCTCTTGAGCCGACCTGGATTCCTCTTGACCATATAAATCAATGTAATTTAGCTTCATAATTGAACAGAGATAATATAAAAGATATATCTTAATATTTAGAGGTTCGGAGTTGACCGATACTATAATCGAGCATGTATGTAGTAGGCCAGTGAGCCGAATCTTATAACTTGGATGTTACTGGTTATTTGCAATCAATTTTCATGATCTAATTCATTTAGTTTTGCATTTCCTTCATCATATTGTCTTTCTTTCATTGTGTTTACTCTTCTTGCATGATCTAGATAGATCTAATTGAGTTACCTCCTAACTGTGACTATACCAAGTGGTATCAGAGTAAGATTTCATTCTAAAGATTGTGTTGTCCTATAAATTGCTAGTATTTGGGCATTAAGTTATCATTGATGTCAACCAGAATGATGGATATTCACATAAGGGTGAGCATAAATATTGAAGGCCTATCGGTAAAGTACAAACCGATCTGAAGTTTGGTTGTTTATTTATGATGAAGAGGCAGAATGTGAAAGTTATCACAAACCACTAAGGGGAAGTTGTGCTACTAGTATAGTGTGCTCTACCAGATGAATAAAAAGAAGAAAGCTCTACCAGAAAAGGGATGTACCTGTATGTGTCTGTCGGACCGATTGTGTGTTGGTGGGCCATGTCTTGAATGTTGTAATGCCATGTGGAGCAGAGGTGACAAACATGTTGTGGTTGGTAAAGCCTCATCGACAGGGTCATTGAAATAAATAATCGCCATTAATGAAGGAGCCACAAATCATTGGATTGTATCTGACTGATTGTGGCTCGAGGAAGAAGGAATGATGGAGGAAGCTCAGGGAGTAGTTGGCATCTAAATCAATGCAAAGGAAATCTGATTCAGGAAGTCCTCAAAAAGGAAACTACTGAAGCACTTTATGTGTCGATTGATTTTATGATAGAAGATCTGATTCAAGATTGTCATTTTCCAGAAAATGTGTGTTGGATAATGGAAACTGTGTACAGGTGCATCCTTGAAGGACAGGTGATCGATCCAAGATAGGCGGGATTGGATCTCATGAAGATTGTCTCAGAAAGAGGAAACCCTAACCACTCAGGTTTTTGAATTACCTTCTAGTGGGAAAACACGGTATAAGAAATAAGAGCTCATGACACAATGTGTTGATGCTACGAAGAAGGATAAGAAATAAGAAATAAGAGCAATAGAGAGATTTCTAAGAAAGTTGTAGTGTACGTCAGAAAGTGTACTAGTGAGAGGATTCTACCGACAACTATAATCTTGCAGTTGAGCCTAACTGGCAAGGTGTGACATATCAGGAAGCATCCAAGTGTGACACAATATGTTGAGAGACTATGTGTGAGAGGGAGAGAAAGATAACGGAGGTCAAGAATCAGAGAGAGTAATCTCACAACTGGCAATGTGAGATTCAGTGAAGGAGAAAAGACTATCAACTGGCAGAGAGTTATTTGATTAAAGAGTTGTAGAATTCATTTACAAGAAGAAGCCTTAGTTGTATTCAAATAGTATTTCAATATACATCACCAATTTGAAGCTTGGTGCAAGGGTTGGTGCTCCTTGGGTTGGTGCCCAAAATTGTTGTAAGTTAGTGTTTTACCTGTGATGCTGGATTGGAGCAGTAGTCTCCAGGAGCTTTTCTCACTATGGTTTTTCCCATATTGGGTTTATAAATCTGGTGTTGTGAAGTTACTTGTGTGTGACTGATCTCTTTGGCCTTCTTTCTTGTATTATCGATATGAGTATTTGGTAGTTAAGTGAATAACTGATATTCTGAGGTTAGATCAGAAAAGAAAACAAAGGTTAGGAACCACTGATTCACCCCCCTCTCAGTGGTATTTCATGTTCAACAACTGGTATCAGAGCGAGGGATCACAGTTATCTTCAAACCTTGGGTAGATTCTGGACTTTGAACATAATGGCAAGAAGTGAGTCTGCATCCTCAAAATCCCCCATGTTTGATGGGTCCAACTATGCCTTCTGGAGTAGAAGAATGGAAACCTGTATCTCCTCTCTTGGTTTTGATGTGTGGATATCATTCAAGAATGGGTATGTTGTTCCTAATGCTCCTGCCATTGATCTGGATACATAAAAAGAGTATGAGAATAATACAAAGGCAAAACATGCTATCTTGAGTGGACTATCCGATAATGAATTTATCAAAGTCATGCACTATGTTGAAGAACAAAGGAGACTTGGGACAAATTGCAGAGGTTGTTTGAGGGAGATGCAAAAGTCAAAGAAGCCAAGTTGCAAACACTAAGGGGCCAACTTGAAAGCATCAAAATGAAAGATGATGAAAGGATTGCAGACTATCTTCATAGATTTGATGAAACTATGAATACTATTAGAGGACTTGGAGAAGAGATTGCAGATGAGATTCCTGTCAATAAGATACTTAGATCTCTCACTCCCAAATATGATACTAAGGTGTCAGCCATAGAAGAAGCCAAGGATCTGAAGACTTTTACAATGGATGAGTTGTTTGGCTCTCTGACAGCCTATGAGATGAGAACAACCAATGATACTTCCTCAAGGAAAGAAGCAACGTTCAACATCACCAAATAGGGCAAAGAAGTTGCTACTCATAAAGAATCCAGTGAAGACTCTGATGTAGAAGTATAAAAATTTATTAGGAAACTCAAAAGAAGATCGGGTTGGTACAAAGGAAAGCTACCACTTAAATTTTTCAATTGTGGAAAGGTAGGACACTTCGCTGCAAATTGTTCTCACAAAGAAACTGGTGGAGATGAGTCAAGAGAGTTCAGAAGATCTATCGGCAAAGACAGAGAAAGGAATGACTATCGGCAGGGAAGAAGAGGCTACCAGAACTAGAATAGTCTATATACCTTTAAGGATGACACAATAGATGACGAAAATGCATCAGAAGATGATTACCATGAGAATGACAGAAAAGTCAATCTCTTCATGGCACTTGATAGACTAGCTGATGAAGATGAAGAAGAAGAAGATATTGAAGATGAAGTGAATTTGGAGAGGGAACTTATCAGTGCGCTTGAAGAATTGAGTAAAACAAGAAGAGAAGTCAAGAGGGTTAAGCTTGTTGTAGTAAATGAACAAGATCTCTTGAAGAAGTCTCTGGATGAGTTCGGTCAAGTCATATCTGACTTGAAACTGTAGCTGGAAGAAACTAAGAGGATTTGTGAAGCTACAACTCCTGATGTGACAAAGAAAGAAAAGGAGCATCAAGAGCTGGAAGCAAAGATAGTAAAGCTAAGAAAGGAGCTTGAAGAAAGTAAGGAAGAAATAAAAATGAGGAGAAAGTAGGAAGGCAGTACTGAGGCCTTAGATAAGATGTTGAGCAAACAAAAGCAATCCAAAGACACTGGTGTCTTAGGCTTTAAAGAAGGTCAAAGTTCAACCCACAAAGATAGATCTGAACAAAGAAATAATGTTCACCTTTTCAGTTAAAGGTAAAGAAAAGAAGACATTCACTGTAAGCAAGGATATCGACAAAAAGACATATGCAGATGTTGTTGGAAATCACCACTCAAATCAATATGCAACAATGAACTGGAGGACACACTTCTTGCACCAATATGCAGATCCAAGTAGAAATACAAGAATTGATCGTGAAGGATTCCCCAGATTTAACAACATGAAGGCAAGACCCCGAATGAGGAAGTTCCATTCAGGACCAAGACAACCTAACTAGTATGTTTAAAACTTTCATGGTTACTGTTACTGGTGTAACAAATTTGGGCACAAAATAGTTGGCTATAGGTTAATCAATAAGCCCTCTATGAGTTATGAAAGTAGAAATCCATTTAATGCACTCCAAGATATGAATGTTGTCTGCTATCAGTGCAATCCATTTAATGCACTCCAAGTTTTGATTGTAGGAAGAATAAACCAATACCCTATAATAATTTTAAGGACATCCCCTTAAATGAAAATGTAAAATGGTATAACTGTCAAGAATTTGGACACATAGCAAAAATATGCAAAAATAGGAAGATCAAGCAAATGAAGGCAAATCTGGATCAAGAGCTACTAATTGAACCTAAGCTCAATATAGCACCTGACAAGAAGAAGGAAATCAAACTAGTTTGGATTGAGAAAGAAAAAGAAAAGGCATAATCAAGTCTCATAGTACAAACTGCCTTGCATGCTGAAAGGAAAAATCTATGGGTGGTAGATAGTGGTTGTTCAAACCATATGACTGGTGACAAAAAGAAATTCATTAAACTTGAAGATTGGAATGGTGGATCATTAAGATTTGGAGACAATTCCACCATCAAAATAAGGAGAAAAGGAACTCTAAGCATTGATGGAAAACTGAAGGCACATGATGTATATTATGTGTAAGGTCTAAAGCATAATCTACTGAGTGTGAGTTAGATGTGTGACAAAGGTTACAAATTCACCTTTGACTCAACCGGTTGCCAGATAAAGAAAGACAGTACCTGTAAAGTTGTGGCAGAAGGAAAGAGAACAAATGGAAATGTTTATAATCTGAAGGAATGCTATGAGTCCCAATGTATGTCAGGACAAGTATATGAAAGTTGGTTGTGGCACAAAAGATTAGGCCACATAAATTTGGATAACTTAGTTGCAGTAAGAAAGAAGGGGTGTGTGAGAAATATTCCACCCATCATCAAGCCCGTAAACACATTATGTGATGAATGTGTAAAAGGTAAGGAAACTAAAGTGAGTTTCAAGACAAAGGAGCACAACACCTCAAAACCACTTGAAATTGTGCATATAGATCTATGTGGTCCAAATCGGACAAGAGAACTTGTAGGTGAAAGATACTTTATGCTTTTCATTAATGACTACTCAAGAATGACATGGGTCACCTTTCTGCAAGATAACTCACAAGCATTTGAAAGATTCAAGATCTTTCGGAAGATGATGGAAAAGGAAAGTGGGTACAGATTAAAATGCCTTAGATTAGATAGGAATGGAGAGTTCACATCAAATAAATTTGAAGATTATTGTGAAAAACATGGAATTAGAAGGAAATACTTTGCTCCTAGGACACCACAGCAAAATGGTGTGCTAGAAAGGAAGAACAGGATAGTCAAGGAGATGGTCAGAACTATGTTAAATGAGGCTAGTCTGTCGGACACATATTAGAAAGAAGTTGTTCATACTGTTGCATATACTTTTAACCGAGTTCAATTAAGAACAAATAGCAAAACAACACCTTACGAGTTGTGGTATGACTAGAAGCCATTAGTCAAATACTTCAAAGTATTTGGAAGTAAGTGCTTTATCAAGAAAAATATGGATGGTCTAGGAAGTATTGACTCCGAGAGTGATGAAGGAATATTCCTTGGTTACTCATCTAAAAGCAAAGCCTACAAATGCTACAATAAAAGACTAAGAAGAGTAATTGAGAGTGTGCATGTAAAAGTTGATGAAGATATGCACAAAGAATGTCATCCACAGGTTAACGAGTATGATGACTCCGGTGATGAACATGATGAAGTTCAGTAAGATACTGAACCAGAGGTAGCATCCAAGAAGGTCCCCAACGGATATGTACAGCTAAATCACCAGGAAGAGAAAATTTTGGGAAATATGAGTGATGGTGTGCACACTAGAAGAAGACTTGACCGGAATGATGAACAAGTCAACCTATGCCTCATGACTAAAGTTGAACCCAAAACATTCAATGAGGCTAGTAAAAGACAAGAATGGATGGATGCTATGGAAGAAGAATTGCACTAGATTGAGAAGAACAAGACTTGGGAATTAGTCCCTAGACTGGAAGAAAAGAACATCATTGGCACAAAGTGGGTATACCAGAATAAGATGAATGAAGAAGGTAAAATTATTCGGCATAAAGCTAGACTGGTGTGCAAGGGATACTCTCAGGTAGAGGGAATTGACTTTGAAGAAACATTTGCACTAGTAGCTAGATTAGAAGCAATTAGAATGTTTCTAGCCTTCTCTACCTATAAAGGTTATAAAGTATACCAAATGGATGTAAAATCTGCCTTTCTAAGTGGAAATTTGGAAGAAGAAGTGTACATGGAGCAACCGAAAGGGTTTCTACTGCATGATAATGAGACATTTGTGTGTAGGTTGAAGAAGGCCTTGTATGGTCTCAAGCAAGCTCCTAGAGCATGGTATTCAATATTAGATCAGTACCTAAAGGAGCAAGGATTCAAAAAGGGAAGTGTAGATAGCAATTTGTACATAAAGAAAGATGGGAACCACATGATCATTGTGGTTGTGTATGTAGATGACATTATCTTTGGAGGAAACAAGGAAACTCTCGGCAAAGAATTTGTGGATCAAATGCAGTCAAAATTTGAGATGTCAATGCTTGGTGAATTGACATACTTCCTTGGTCTGCAGATATTACAGCAAGATAAAGGAATCTTTATCTCACAAGTCAAGTATGCAAAGGAGATGCTGAAGAAATTCCAACTAGAAGATCGCAAACCGGTAAGTACCCCCATGGTGACTAGCAACAAATTGAGCAAGAATGATGAATCACTAGTGGTGGATCAGACTCTGTACAGATCCATGATATGCAATCTACTATATCTAATTGCTTCAAGGCTGGATATAGTTCAGGCAGTGTGCATGGTGGCCAGATTCCAAGCTACACCAAAACATTCACATATGAATGTTGTTAGCAGAATTTCTAGATATCTACAAGGAACGCTCAGCTATGGCTTGTGGTATCTTAAACAAAAAGATTTTATCTTGGAAGCATACACTGATGTTGATTAGGCAGGATGCATTGATGATACAAAGAGAACAAGTGGTGGTGCATTATTTCTAGGCGACTGGTTGGTCTCATGGCATAGTAAGAAGCAGGACTCAGTCTCTCTATCTACTATTGAAGCTAAGTACATTGTTGTTGCTACATGCCGCTCTCAGGTGCTTTGGATGAAGCAGACTCTCAAAGACATACAGGTGGACATCATTGATCCTATTCTCATCCAATGTGACAATTCGAGTGCAATCAACATAGCAAATAATCTAGTCATGCATTCCAAAACAAAGCACATTGCCATCAAGTATCACTTTCTTAGAGAAAAGGCTGAAGGATAGGAGGTAAGAATGGATTATGTTCCTGTTGGTGAACAAGTAGTAGACATCTTCACAAAACCATTACCGGTAAGTACTTTTGAGTATCTCCGACACAAGTTGGGAGTTGTGTCATCTGTTTAGGCAGGCTTATGTGGCTCAAGGGGAGATGGTAGTGGTTGAAGGGGGAGTGCACAATACCCTTTTTCATTGTGTCAAAGGGGGAGAAATGTACTAGTATGGAGTGAATCATGAGAAGTTAACATCAATGCCAAAGAGGGAGATTGTTGGCATTTTGGCACTAAGTTGTCATTGATTTCAACCCACATGATGGATATTCACATAAGGGTGAGCATAAAGATTGAAGGCCTGCCGATAAAGTATAAACCGGTCTGAAGGTTGGCTGCTTGTTTATGATGAAGAAGCAAAATATGAAAGTTATCACAAACCACTAAGGGGAAGTTGTGCTACGAGTATAGTGTGCTCTACCAGCTAAATAAAAAGAAGAAAAATCTACTAGCAAAGGGATGTACCAGTATGTGTCTTCCGGACCGACTGTGTGTTGGTGGGCCATGTCTTGATCGTTGTAATTCCATGTCAAGAAGAGGTGGAAATTGTGTTGTGGTTGGTAAAGCCTCATCAACAGGGTCATTAAAATAGATAATCACCATTAATGAAGGAGCCATAAATCATGAGATTGTATTTAACTGATTACAACTCAAGGAAGAAGGAATGACAAAGGAAGATCAGGGAGTAGTTGGCATCTGAATCAATGCAAAGGAAATCCGATTTAGGAAGTCCTCGAAAAGGAAACTACTGAAACACTTTATGTGTCGACTGATTTCATGATAGAAGATTTGACTCGAGATTGCCATTTTCCAGAAAAGATGTTGGATAATGGAAACCATGTATAGGTGCATCCTTGAAGGACAAGTGATCTATCCAAGATAGGTGGGATTGGATCTCATGAAGATTGTGTCGAAAAGAGGAAACCCTAATCGCTCAGGTTTTTGAATTGCTTTCTGATGGGAAATCACGGTATAAGAAATAAGAGCTCAAGACAAAATGTGTTGATGCTGAAAAGAAGGAGAAGAGAAGAGAGAGTGAGCAAGGAGAAGGATTATGAGCCATAGAGAGAGTTCTAAGTAAGTTGCAGTGTGCGTGAGCAAGCGTACCTGTGAGAGGATTCTATTGACAAAACTACAATCTTGTAGTTGAGCCTAACGAGCAAGGTGTGGTAGATCAGGTAGCATCCAAGTGTGAAACAATATGTTGAGAGACTGTGTGTGAGAGGGAGATAAATATAACAGAGGTTGAGAATCAGAGAGAGTAATCTCACAACCGGTAGTGTGAGATTCAGTGAAGGAGAAAAGACTATCAACTAGCAGAGAGTTATTTGATTAAAGAGTTGCAGAATTCATTTGCAACAAGAAGCCTTAATTTTATTCAAATAGTATTTCAATATACATCTCCAAGTTGAAGCTTGGTGCAGGGGTTGGTTCCCTAAAAGTGCAAGGGTTGGTGCCCAAAATTGTTGTAAGTTAGTGTTTTACCTGTGAGGCTAGATTGGAGCAGTAGTCTCCAACAACTTTTCTCATCGAGGTTTTTTCCATATTGGGTTTTCCTCGTAAATCTAGTGTTGTGAAGTTACTTGTGTGTGATTGATCTCTTTGGCCTTCTTTCTTGTATTACTAGTATGACTGTTTGGTATTTAAGTGAATAACTGATATTCTAAAATTAGATCAGAAAAGAAAAAATGGGTTAGGAACCACTGATTCACCCCCCTCTCAGTGGTATTTTGTTTTCAACAGAGATTTTGTTGTGGGGTGGCGGATTGTGGATCCGACTTGTAGCTAGAGATGAAATAGGAATGGTGGAGCGCACAAGATTATAGACTAGTTAGAAGTCGTTGAGACAATCAGAGAATATGATGACATATTGAATATGTGAGTGAAGATGAAGAAGAAGAATCACCATTAGAACAAGTAGAAAACCCACTAGAAATTGATCCAGATGAAGAGAGGTTCTTGAGGGTTTTGAATAGGATGAATACTAAACCACATTTTACCCCACTCGAGTATGATGGTAAATTGGATTCGGATGAATTAATGGATTGGATCTGGGAGATGGACAAGTATTTTGATTTTCAAAACACTATAGAAGAAAGGAAGGTAAAATGTGGTTGTACTCGGTTGAAAGGTCATGCATCTCTTTGGTGAGAACATTTGCAGGTTGATAGATGGAGGAGAGGTAAAGAGAAGATCAAATCATAGGAGCAGATGGTTGCCAAGTTAAAATTAAAGTTTATGGTAGTTGATTACTAAGTAAATCTAATCCAGAAGTTACATAACTTGAAGAAGAAAGAATCTAGTATGAAGGAGTATACTGAAGCATTCTACAAGTTGAATATCAGATCTAGACATGTCGATGATGAGGTTGAACAAGTTGCAAGATATTTGAATGGATTGCAGATGTCTATACAAGATGAACTCAGTTTGATCAAGTTGCAGAGTGTTGAAGATGCCTACCGATATGCCTTGAAAGAAGAAGAGAAGTTGAACAAAAGACATGAGCCAAGATAGAGAGGTAGAGGTGGAAGGTTTTCTGGAGGAATATTCAAGGAGGTAGAGGATATTTTAAAGGAAGAGGAACCTGTATAGATCAAAAAAAGGACAAGGAAGCAAGAAAAGATGGTAGTTCATACCAGAAGGATGATAGAAATTTCTACCAAAGGAGAGAACCCGATGGTTACCGGAATGAAATTTTTGGAAAGGATTATAGAAGACAAGATAAAAGAGTGTTTATAGGAACTTGCTTTAAGTGTGGAGGAGGAAATCGTGCTTTCAAATGTAAGAAGATAGAGAACACTGGGAGAATAGCCTTGGTATAAGAAATCCCCACCAGATTAGCTAACCTCCAAGAAGATGGAGAACTATTGATGATGGGGAGACCTTTGTGTCATACCGAAGAGGATGAAGAGCCCTTGCAAAGGAGAAATTTGTTCAAGACCAGATGTAAGGTATCCGGTAAGTGCTATAAAGTAGTTATTCATAGTGGTAGTGTGGATAATATTGTTTTAGAAGAGATGGTGAATAAATTGAAGTTAGAAAGATTGAAACACCCTAAGCCTTATCAGATAGCATGGATTCAGGATGACCATAAGTTGTTAGTGAGTGAGAAATGGTTGGTGAAATTGAAAATTGGGAATTATCATGATAAAATTTTGTGTGATATTATGCCTATGGATATTTGTCACCTTTTGTTGGGTAGACCTTGGTAGTTTGATAAATAGGCAATACATGATGGAAGAAATAACATATACACTATTGTAGCAAACGAGATGAAACAAACCTTGTTACCCTTGGACGAGCCCTTGAAGAGAGAAGTTTGTACGAATGCTAAAATCTATTTGGTGGATGGAAGGAAATTCCTAGATGGAATGAGACATGAAAATATGTGTTTTGCCTTAGTTCCTAAGAAGACTGAGAACTCGGAGCATGAAGAACAACCAGAGGAGATAAAAGAGTTGCTAATAGAGTATGAAGACATCATTTCAGCTAATGTGCCTGATGGATTACCACTTGTGAGGAGTATTAGCCATTGCATGGAATTGATTCCCGACACTAGTCTTCCTAACAAAGCTTCACACCAGATGACACTGGTAGAGAATGAAGAGTTGAATAAACAAGTGCACAAATTGTTGAAGAAAATTTTGATCAGAGAAAGTTTGAGTCCCTGTATAGTACCACTTGTGTTATCACCTAATAAGAATGGAGAATGGAGGATGTGTACTGATTCTAGAGCAATAAATAAGTTCATAGTGAAGTATCAGTTTCCTTTACCTAGGATGGATGACATAACAGATTATTTGAGTGGAGCCAAATACTACACCAAGATAGACTTGAAGAGTGGATATCATCAGATTAGAATCAGAGAAGGAGATGAGTTGAAGACAACATTCAAGACAAATGAAGGTTGTATTAATGGTTGGTGATGCCTTTTAGGTTGACTAATGCATCAAGTAATTTCATTAGATTAATGAGTGAGGTATTGAAGAAATTTTTGGGTAATTTTGTTAATGTATATGTGGATGACATTCTAATTTTCAGTAAGATGAAAGAGGATCATTTGTTTCTTTTAAGACAAGTTTTGTAGAGATTGAGAGAAGAGAAGTAGCTAATAAATCTAAAGAAGTGTACTTTCATGAAGGAAGAGTTGGTCTATTTGGGATTTTTGATATCTACAGATGTATTGAAGATGGATCCTGAGAAGGTAAGAGCAATTGTTAATTGTCCTACATCGGAAAATATTGGAGAGGTAAGATCATTTCATGGATTGGCTAGTTTCTATCAAAAGTTTATTAGGAATTTCAATTCAGTTTGTATCCCTATGACTAAGACAATATGGGGAAATAGGAAGAAATTCAAGTGGACAACCAAAGAAAATAAGAGTTTTGAATTGTTGAAACAAAAAGTGACTGAGCAGCCTGTGTTAGCTTTACCAGATTTCAACAAAATATTTCAAGTGGATTGCATTGCAAGTGGGAATGCAATTGGAGAAGTGTTCAGTTAGGAAGGGAGAGAAGTAGCTTATTTTACTAAAAAGTTGAATGATGGAAGAAGGAGATATTCAATGTATGATCAAAAATTTTATGTCATAGTTCAAGCCTTGAAGAAGTGGAGACATTACCTATTGCCTAAGGGATTCATGTTGTATACTGATCATCAAGTCTTGCAGTATTTGAATAGTTAGAGTAAGTTGAATCAAAGACATATGAAATGAGTAGAATTTTTGCAGAGTTGCACCTTTGTTTTGAATCATAGGATTGGGAAGTCAAACAAAGTTGTTGATGCATTGAGTAGGAGGAATTTGCTGACAGAGATGAGAGTGACAATATTTGGATTTGAAGAGTTGAAGACCATGTATGATGATGACCCAGATTTTTTAGAACCTTAGAAAGCATGCAAAGCACCAGTTATGGTAGATAGAAGAAAATGGGTTGATTATTTCATTTAGGATGGGATGTTATTCAGAGGAGTTCAGTTGTGTATACCTAAGAGTTCTATGAGGGAGAATTTGATAAAGAAGAAGCATAGTGGAGGATTAGCTAGACACTTTGGTCTTGACAAAATGGTAGCATTGGTTAGTGGACATTAGTTTTGGCCTCATATTCACAAGGATGTCGGGAAATTTGTGCAGAGTTGTAGAGTTTGTCAAGTTCCAAAAGGTAGTAGTCAGAATGTGGGATTGAATAAGACTTTGAAAGTTTCGAAGGAGATTGGGATGACATCAGCATGGATTTCATACTTGGATTGCATAAGACATAGAGAGGGAATGATTCTATATTTGTGGTCATGGATAGATTCTCAAAGATGGCTCATTTCATACATTGTAAGAAGACATAAGACGTAGTGTATGTAGCTAAGTTACTTTTCAATGAAGTAGTTAGATTGCATGGATTACCTAAGAGCATAGATTCAAATAGAGACACTAAGTTTGTTGGTTATTTTTGGAGAACACTTTAGAAGAAGATGGAGATAGATTTGAAGTTCAATTTTTTTTTCACCCACAAATTAATGGACACATAGAAGTAGTAAACATGAGCTTGATAAATTTGTTGAGATGCTTAGTTGGAGAGAAAACCAGAAGTTAGAATTTGATTCTTGTACAAGAAGACTTTGTCAATAATAATTTAGTGAACAAGAGTACTAGAAGAACACCTTTTGAGATTGTTACCGAAGCACACCCTAGAGGTATATCAAAATTGAGAGATATCAATAATGAAGGCAAGCGAAGTGAAGAGGCAGAAGAGTTTGTACAACACATGAAGGCCTTGCATAATCAGGCTAAACAACATTTGGAGGATATGAACAACAAGTATAAGGAGAAAGCAGATGAGAAGAAAAGACATAAGGAATTTGAAGTTGGAAATGAAGTTATGGTGTATCTGTGATGCTAAAAATGTGGTATATAGGAGGCATACACATATAATGAGACAATAAAATGTAATTGAAAAGCTTAATTGAAAACTAAATCAAAGATGCAAACCATAAACCTTCATTGAAATGTCCCATTTTCCTCTATTCTTGAGGACCTTGAAGGTGTTGGATTGATGGGCTCTCAGTGGAGCAATGACCTCCAAAGTGGCAACTCAAGAGTTGAGTAGCTATTTGATCATGATTGACTATGGAGATGATATGAAATGCATGATTTAAGAAACTAGATTAACATGCTACGATAATTCCAAAAGCTAAATGCTAGATAATTGAAATACAAATTACCTATAGTAATGATGCCTAAATTGATATGAGATGGGATCCTTATTGGTCCAAATTGGGGGATATTTATAAGATTTCCAAGGCCAAAGCTGAGGTGGCAGGAATCGATGGTCCAGATCTGATCTGAAGATATCAATGGCCAAGATTGGGGAAGTTGGAGAAGAGGATGGAGGAAGGGACACTTGTCATCTCTGTGGTGACAATTGTCAAGGAGCCTTGCTCATGAGAGGGCAATTGTCCAAGGGAGGAGACATATGGCAAAAGTGCCATGTGTCTCAAGGAGAAAATATCCACACCATGGGAGGTTAGGATAAGGAGGTTAGAATGTGCAAGATAGGATAGGGTTAGTTAGACCCAAGATTAGATTGAATGGGTTAAGTTAGGGGATGGTTAGGTTAGCTGGTTAAAGTTAGGAGCCATATGCTCATTTGAATTTAGAAATTCAAATAATTGGAAAATGAAAATTAATCTCAACAAAATTGAGTTTTTTAATCTTAATTAGGGATTAGAAGAATTGATTAATATGGGGAGACAATAATTAATTTGGATTTAATTAATCAAAAGGGGATGTGAGATGAACTATATAAATAAATCATTTAGATTTATTTACTAGTAGATGAATAGAGAAATTAATTAAATTGCTTGTGAATTCAATTAATTGGGAAGGGGAATTAATCAAATAACTGCGTATTTAATTAACTATCTTCAGACCATTTTTAGATGTATACATTTTGCCCCTCTTTGAAGCAATGTGTGACGATGCGTTGGTTCAAAGAAAACTCGATTGATGATGTTGCTGATTTGATAGGATGCAGATTCGATCTTGATTTGATGCGGATTTGGTTTTGATGTGATACTGATTTGATTTGGAGTTGATAAATCTCGATATGATGCTATTTTGATCTTGGAGATGATAAATCTTGATATGATGCGGTTTCGATGTTGGAGATGATAAACCTTGATATGATGCGGTTTCGATCTTGGAGATGATAAATATCGATATGATGCCCTAGACATTGATTGATAAAAATTGATGCGAGGATGCCCCTTCGGGAGATGAATCGGATAATTTTTGAATGTTTTTAAATTTTTCGCGATTTTTTTATTTTTTTGAAATTTTGAAAAATTTTTCCGTTGTTTAGATTGTTAATGTTTTTTTTTTTTTTTTTAGAGTTTTTTAGAGTCAATCCGATTCATTTCCCAATAAGAAATTTGAAAATGCTACCCTGCAATGCTAATTAGTTGATTAGATGATTAAAAATAAGTGGAATAAAAATCCCACTTAAATGCCCCATTATGAGTTTTAAAAAAAGTGAATTCTTTTTACCACTCCTCATTTGTGCACTATAGTTGTTGGAGAAAATTTGCTCTGGAGAAAGGAAATGGCGATCCCTTACCACCAGCATAGGTTCGAGTGAGTTCAGCGATATGAGCATCCTCTAACATACGGTCCACCAGTACGTACTTCGAGAAAACTTAGCTTTGTTAATTTTTAGTTAATTTTTGAAAACATTTAGCTATTTGCATAAAAATTTAGTTTTTAGTGTTTTCGCCAGATGGGTTGGGAAAAAAATTATATATTTGAAATGGGTTTTTCGGATTTTCAAAAAATTTCCAATTTGCATTCAAAAAAAATAAAATATTTATGTATGCATTTTTTAAAAAAAATATACATTTAAAAAAAATGATTTTTTGAAATTTGAGCATTTGGGCGAGAAAAGGGCGGAGGTGGAGGCGAAGGCCTGACAGCGGCTACCACCGCAGGCACGATCGGCGCCACAGGCGCCGTCGGTGCTATAGGAGGTGCCACGAGCACCACCATAGTCATCGTCGGTGCTGCGGACGGTGAGTCGAGTGCCACCATGGGGTTTTTTTTTGGGGGTTTTTTTTTTCAATTTGGACGATTTTTTTATTTTTGTGATTTTTGATGATTTTTGATGATTTGACTTTTTTGATTTTTTGATGATTTTTGATGATTTGATTTTTCTGATTTTTTGATTATTTTTGATGATTTGATTTTTTTGATTTTTTGATTATTTTTTATTTAGGTGATTTTGAGAAAATGATTTGATTTGTCGATTGATTGAATTTGTTGTCAATTTGATTTGATTTTTGATGGGTAAGATTTGATTAGCTATCTAATTGATAAAATTAGATGCTTCTGATTGATAAATTTGATGATCAGTTCTGATTATCTCGATGCACGCACGAGATGAGATAAGTTTGATAATGACCTCATGATAGATGAGCGTCATTGATAGGGGCCCAATGAGATTTGATAAAAATCTCAATTGAGCAAAATAGATCGATAGATAGATTGATTTGATAGATAGATAGATCAAGAAACTGATATGATGAGATGATTTGATTGCAAGAGCACTTTACCATTCTTCAGTCTCGGGAGCATTTCCCGAAGACATGGATGTTGATACCACGCCTTAGCCAGGCAAAGTGAGACCATATTGGCAGGTGTGGCTTATCTTCCCTTCTTGACATGCCTCGACCTTTGATAAATCAAGGATTACTGACAGCTTTAGCAGAGCGTTGGCGTAGTGAGCATAACACGTTTCATTTGCCGAAGGGAGAGATTACGGTCACACCTAAGGATGTCTACCAGATTCTGCACATCCCTGTGATGGGCGATCTAGTATATTATGATCTCAGCAACTGGGGTGGGATAGAGGCACTTTGCCAAGTGTTTGAGGATGATGAGATAGGCGGGTATGATATTGCGTGGCAGGAGATGCTAGAGCTAGGATATGCCACATTACCGACTATGCTTGTTGGATTTATTGGAGGTTTTCCTTTGTCCTGATCACAGGTCAAAGGGATCATCTATTGGATGGGGTTGTCTGCTTGAGTAGATGGTGACAGAGGGGACCTGCTTTGCATGGGGGTCATATATGTTGGCACATTTATATCATGACTTGCACCGAGTTGTGTATCAGGGATCAACTGCGTTATTAGCAGGGGTGACTGTACTTCAGATATGGGCTTGGGAGCATCTACCTATCACATCACCATTGGCTAATAGAGATAGACCTGTAGGTAGGCCTTATGTTGAGGGGTATCCAGGTATTATTGTCTAGCGAAAGCTGGGCAAATTAGAGTACTGGTGATGGACCTTGGATGATCTGGATACTGTGATATGGAGACCATACAGGGATTGTGAGATTTGGCCTAAGGATGTTGTGGAGATGTCGTATGTATTCATGACGCGATATCTGATTGGATCAACACCCTATGTCATCGAATGATTCCTTTGTATGAGGGTGTTGAGACAGTATGGTAGGATACAGGGGATGCCATAGGGTACAACTCATTATGCTCATCAGAGATTGGATGTGGCTACTTGGGGGCCTTCTATTTCATATGACCAGGCCTACGCAAAGTTTCGAGCATTGGAGCCAATTGATTGGGATCATCTTCCAGGTGTGATGGATAGTGGGATGACACATGAGTATGCCATGCACCGTACTGTACATAGGTTTCTGAGGTTGACATGTCCAGATGAGCCAGAGCCAGTTTTTGATGAGGATGATGAGAGGCTATGACACAGAGCTTCTAGACAATGGAGGGATGGTGGGGGGGGAGGAGGTGGAGGCAGAGATGATAGTGGAGATGGAGATGGATATGGCAGAGATGCAAGAGATCATGGTGCTAGAGATGATGATGGAGGAGATGATGATGGGGGGGATGGTGGAGATGATGATGGGGGAGATGGTCGAGCAGTGGTAGTGGAAGCGACAGGAAGACCAGGAGCTAGTAGTTCTAGATCTGCCAGAGATGTATATATAGATTGGATGGCCCAGGTGGTCAAACGCAGGAGATTAGGTCCAGGGGATCAGGGGCATCAGGTTCCAAAGTAGGAGGTTCTCCCGGTTGAGCAGGTACCTATGATAGTATCACAGGCTGAGCAGCCACAAGCAGAGGCACCTCAATGGATCCTCATTAGGATGTTGTCTCATCAGCAGGAGGCTCAGATTATGGACTTACAGGCTCAGGTTCAACAACTAGAGAGTCGACTAGCAGAGAGGGACTCTCAGATGGCCTAGCTAGAGATTCAGATGGCTTCTCTCATAGTCGAGAGAGACACAACTATGGATAGGTGTCGGTAGGCCTAGACATAGGTACAATTGTCAGGAGGGTCTACTTCAGGGAAGACTGCCCTGAAGATGATGCGCCAGGGGATCTGAGAGGCTGAGTATTATAGGACCTTATACTTTACTATTGTTCCTCCTGATCGGAGGGCTCCAGGATTTTCATAGCTGAGCAGGAGATCAGGACAGAGCCAGACTAAGAGTCGAGGAGTGATAGGGCCTCTTCAGAGAGCTCCCCCAGGTGGGGACTCAGGTACAGGGGTACTAGCTAGTGCTACTCTACCTGCCGCATCAGGATAGAGTTTCGCCCCGCATCCTAGTGGTCACACTGATATGGGACATTGATCTATTTATGTACACACCTTTTTGTGATGAGATATGCATGATTCCTATGATGCATATTTGTGATGTATCTCATATATTTTGTGATATCATTGTACCTTGGACATTGATCTTGTTTTGATGATATGATATGCAGTCGATCTTATTCGCTCTACATGTCCTATGAGATGATGGATGCATTCTATTTGATATATGATTATGATGTGCAGTTACTTTCATGATGTATGCTTGATGTATGCTTTAATTTCTATATGCTTATGAATTCTAGATGATGGATATATGATGATGTAGTATTTACATGATGTATGCAAATATGTATGGTGATGTTTATAATTGTTACGTGTACATGTGCAATGCAATGCTTTCTATGTTTATGATATTTTATGATTTTCTCATGCATGTTAATATGAGATGGATGCAATGCAATGGTGTTATTTTATATGATTTGAGATTTGATGAATGCCATGCAACGATCATACTAAATGAATGAATGATTTGATGCTTTATATGAATGATGCCTTAGTATGCAATAGTTACATGAGATGAACTAACTTATCATGCAGGATGAATGAATTGATTATTTTTGTTATTGTCCAATGTACTCAATCATGTAATAAGAGAGATAACACCATGTTAGTTTTGGCCTTGGAAAAGATGAGCATTGTGATCCCATGCAAAATGAAATGCAGGTCTATCTTAAAATGCCAATGTAAAAATGAAATGCAATGCAGTGATCGGATCGGTCATGGAGTCATTGCTTTTTTTCATCATTGAGCCTTTAAAATGTGGGAAGTGAGTGCAAACATCAATGGTATAATTGAACCATGATGACCTGAGCACTACTTTCCTAGGTTTTGATATTGCAAGTTAGCACAAGCATCGAGGTATAATTGAACCAGGATGAGCAGAGTGTTGCTTGCGTAAAATAGGCAGTATTAACCATTTCTATATGCAAGTCCGAAATGTCTTCCATGATACTCTGATGATCATGTCCTTAGACAAATTTGCACATATTAAAGATTAATTTATAGACAGTAGACAAGAAAAAAATCACATTCCTTCCCCATTCCTCTAGCCAAAGACATCCTGGAGTTACTTAGAAATAATGATAGCAAAAATCAAAATAAAATAGTCAAACCATTATTGTCACAGTGTTAAAATCATGAGTCAAGATATATCATCCATTGATATGTGTTTTGTCATGTTTAGATTGATATGTGATAGTTAATGGTTGATAATGTGATCTTATGTTCAATGTTGGATGTATCTCAGTTTCTCGCTTGACAAGCATTGTTTGACTATTGTTCTACCTATTTGATTTAGCTCAAAATGGTGATAACTTTTTGCCCCCAGCTAGGTTCAAGATTTTGCCCCCAGCCTAGAAACAAACCTTATTATGATACAGTCAATGATCCAAACCATGATGAGAAATCACCTGGGATGCCAGCGTATGTACAAAAGCTTTATGATGGATATGAACAGTGCTGATGGAAAAGAATGCAAGTGGAAGAATGCGTGAACTAATAGATGGCAAAGCTAGCCGATAGATAGCGTCTGTTTGCCAAGTTTTCACCATCTGTTTTTATTGCACTTTTTCTCATATTTGATTTTTTTTTTTTTTTGGATTTTCTGCTTTTTCACTGTTTTTGGATTTTTTGGTTTTTCACTGTTTTTTGATTTTTCAACTTTTCCACTATTTTTGGATTTTTCAACTTTTTCACTGTTTTTGGATTTTTCAGACATAAAACTTCTTTAGATGCATGCTATTGATGGGTTCCTTGAGCTGATCCCCATCTTGTGTTGACAGCTGATATGCTCCTGATCCAAATACTGTTGTGACCACAAATGGACCTAACCAGTTTGGTTCAAATTTTCCTTTCTTTTCTCGATCTGACTAATTTCGTGGATTTTCCTTTAGTACTAGTTCTCCAACTTGAAAGATTCATGGTTTGACCTTGTGATTATAAATTTGGCACATTCTTTGTTGATATACCTTTAAATGGTCAAAGGTATTTTATCTTCATTCATGGATCAATTCTAACTCTTGCAGTCTAGACACTCATTGTTCTTCATTTGGAATAAGACCTTTTAGTGATACACATAGAGAGGGTATCTCTACTTTGATTGGCAATATGGCTTCTTATCCATATACAAGAGAGAAAGGTGTGGCACCTGTTGGTGTGCGGATACTAGTGTGGTAGGCCCAAAGAGCAGGGTTTAGTTGAATATGCCAATCTCTTCCAACATCGTTCACTATCTTTTTGAGGATTTTCAGAATAGTTTTGTTAGATGCTTCTGCCTGCCCATTCCCTTGTGGATAATAGGGTGTGGAGAATCTATGCTGGATCTTGAACTTCTCACATAACTCTTGTACATCCCGATTCTTGAATGGTCACCCATTATCAGTGATAATGGTCATTGGCATTCCATAGCGACAAATGATGTAATTCAAGATAAATGCAACAATTTGTTTTCCTATGATATTTGTGAGAGGTACTACTTCAATCCATTTTGTGAAATATTCTGTAGCTACAAGGATGAATTTGTAACCATTAGATGAAGAAGGATTTATTTTTCCTACTAGATCAAAACCCCATTGACAGAAAGGCCATGATGTTGCTAAAGCATGAAGTTCTTGTGCCGATGCATGGATCATATTCCCATGGATCTGACATTGTTTGCACATTCTAGCTATCTAAAAAGAATCTTGTTCCATAGTTGGCCAATAATAGCCCAAGCGTATGAGTTTTTTCGAAATGGTAAGACCACTTGAGTGAGTGCCACAAATGTCGTTATGGACTTCATTTAAGGCCTTCTTAGATTCTTCTTGTTTGAGACATCTTAAAAGAGTAGCATCTAGACCTCGTTTAAATAGGGTATCCGCGACAAGAGTATAATGGGAGGATTGGCGAATAAAGTTTCTCTTCTAATTTTTTGATAAGTCAGGAGGTAAGATGTTATCTTTCAGGTATGTGTAAGTTTTTCCATAGCAAGAGGAATCATGTCCAATAAGTTGACAAATGGTTTGGGAGTTAGGACAATTATGAGACGGGTAAAACAACTCTTCAACTGGGAATTCATAACGCTCTTGATTTTCCTACATTTGTAATAGAGAAGCAAGTGTTGCCTTGGCATCTGCTGCTTTGTTATCATTTCTTGGAATTTGTTCAAAAGTGATTTCAACAAAATATTTCTTGAAGTCATCCACCATATTTTTGTAAGGCATGAGTTTGTCATCTTTTGTTTGATAGTCATCATTGATTTGATTGATGACAAGCTGAGAGTCTCCAAAGACTTGAAGTTGTGTAATGTTCCATTCCATAGCCATTTTGATACCTGTAACCAAAGCTTCATATTCTACAGTGTTGTTGGTGCATGGGAAGCTTAATTTGTATGCTTTTGGGATGGTATGACCTTGTGGTGTGATAAATAGAATTCCTGCTCTTGATCCATGCTGTGTATATGAACTATCAAAGTATAATTGCCATGTTTTTGTGGTGCCTGTTACAATATCAGCATCGAGAAATTAAATTTGCAAAGGATGATCATCTTGAAGCGGTGCCTCAACTAGTTGGTCTGCAATGACTTGTCCCTTGATAGATTTTCTGTCTACATACTCGATATCAAACTCACTTAGGATCATGATCCATTTTTCTAGTCGTCTTGTCAATGTTGCCTTGCTGAGCAAATACTTCAATGGATTGATTTTAGCTTTCAACTTGATGGAGTGAGATAATAGATAGTGTCTTAATTTTTGAGAAGCAAAAACTACCACCAAGCATGCTTTTTCTGTTGGGGAATAGTTGAGCTCATATCCCACTAGTGTTCTGCTATTGTAGTAGATGGCTTGCTCTTTTCCTTCATTATCCTGCTGTGCGAGCAAAAATCCTAATGATACTTCAGTGGTCGATAGATAGAGCAATAATGGCTTGTCTAGAATTGGTGACATTAGAACAGGTGGTTGCATGAGATATGCCTTGATCTTGTTGAATGCATCCTCACATCGATCGTCCCACTTGAAATGAACATTTTTATGCAATAGATGGGTAAATGGTTGATATTTATCTACTAGTTGAGCCACAAATCTTTTGATTGACTGGAGTCTTCCTTGTAGTGATCTGAGTTGACTTATATTCTTGGGAGATGCCATTTCCATGATTGCTTTGACCTTAGCGGGATCTACTTCGATGCCTCTAGCTGAAACAATGTACCCCAATAGCTTTCCTGAAGTGACACCAAAAGCACATTTCTTAGGATTTAGTCATAGCTTGTACTGTTCTAACCGGTCAAAGATCTTTTCCAGTATTTCGATATGTTCTTCGCTGTTGTATGATTTTGCCAAGATGTCATCCACATAGTCTTCCATGAATGTATGCATCATGTCATGGAATATTGTTGTCATAGCTCTCTGATATGTGGCACCTGCGTTCTTTAGTCCAAAAGGCATGACGTTCCAGCAGAAAGTACCCCACGGAGATGTGAAAGATGTCTTTTCTTGATCTTCAGGTGCTATTTTAATCTAATTGTATCCGGAGAAACCATCCATTAGAGAAAACATGGAGTGTCCAGCTGTTAAATCTACAATGATGTCAATGTTAGTCAAAGGAAAGTCATCCTTTGGACATGCGTTATTAAGATCTCTGAAGTCTGTGCATACTCTGATACTTTTGTCTGGCTTTGAAAAAGGAACAATGTTTGATACCCATTGAGGATATGCTATAGGTCTGATGAATCCTACATCCAGTAATTTTTTTAGTTCCGCTTTGACCAGGAGAGAAATATGTGGATGCATCTTTCTTAATTTCTGTTTGACTGGTTTGGCTCCTGGATTGACATTTAAGTGATGCATAATAAGCTCTAGATCCAAACCTAGCATGTCTACATATGACCAGGCGAAATTGATTTGCCGTCGTTTAAAGAATTCCATATATTCTTTCCTTTCTTCTTCTAACAAAGAAGTTGCTGGATGTAGGATCTTTGGTTGCTCTGTTGTCCCAATATTAACTGCTTATGTTGGTTCGATCAAAATTGATGACCTTTCTTGATAGTACTCAGGTAAAGTGTCAAATCTCCCATCTTCCGACGCCTCAAGGAGGTTTTCACCATTAGATGCATCCTTTATTTTTACTTTTTCCTGATCTAATGTTGCCAAGAAATGGTTTTCAGCATTAGATCTGATATTGTTTTCTTTATTTTCCTTTTTGCGACTAGGAGATTTGGCACCCACTTGACTGGAAGATGCATTGCTGAAATTCCTGGTGGAAGTTGTTGCGGGTTCAATTGCATTAAGATATACGGATATGGCATGGTCATTCGGAAAGGTATCAATTGTAATATGTCCTTCATTTTCCTATTCAATAAGTTTGGGGTGGATTAGAGGTAAATGATCATCAGGTTGAGATGTTTCAAGAGTATTTAGGGTCATGATTGAGTTATCAAAGTTTTCGATACGTATGTCAATGTCTAGAACGGTACCCTCATTAGAATGACCTCGGCCAAGAAGTTCTTGATCATCCTCAATTAAGTCCAAGTCAGCCGAATGTGATTCTAATTCAAGTGAACTAGTTCCTAATGTTTTCCCTGCATACGTGTGAACTACATCGACTCCTACATCTTCTTTAAAGACATTTTCTTTAGCTAATTCTTCAGAATGATAGGAATCACATTCCCATTCGTCAAAATATGTCTCACTTGCAACTTGCAATCTACAAATTTGTTCATATAGCTTTTGATGTGTTTCTTCTATTTGTCTTGCTATATCTTTCCTTCTTTCATATTCAATTTCTTCTGGATTGAGATTGAGTTCTGTCAACTTTACTATCGGCTCTCCTTGATTAATACTAGGTTCATGCATGTTTTGATTGAGAGTTAATGCTTCTTGGGAGGTATTATTGGTTTGTTTCTCTTGTTGATTTGAGGATTGTTTTTTTTCCATTTCATGTTTGTTTGTGCTCGTTGCTTTGTAGATGCTTCTTCCCTTTCAATTGCAAGTTGTTCTTGTCTATTTTCATATTCCCCTTGGTGTTGATTAGAGAATATGTCTTCTAGTAGAGTAATTTATCCATACCCTAAGCCTGCTTTGTCTGTGGCCTGCTGAGTATGAGGTTGGATAGGTTCTAAGATACCTTCTTTTCTTTTTCCTACAGGACCTATTCTAGTGTATCCCATCCTTTGAAGAATATTGAATCCCTTTCCATATTTTTCTGTAGGTATTCTGACATTGTTGACTTTTTGTTGAACTTCTTCATCTTTGTATAGCCACTATAGGACATCTTTGTCTTCTGTCTCCTCTGATAAGGTTCCAGCACTAATGAATGTTCCATCAAATATTGGAGATGTTTCACAATTGGTTGTTGTTTAGAGTTTGATGGTTTTCCAAAGGATTTAGGAGAGAGTGGTAATTGTGATATTGAGTATTCCCCATTTCCTCGATCTCTTAGCTGCATTTTTTTTTCCATACTTGATAAAATAGAGGCAAAGGATTGTTCTTTGGATTGTGTGTTCGAAGATGACGCCTCCCTGTTGTGAGGAACAATGACTTCTTGAGCCATTTTTAGATTGCTGCAATATTGGAATGGATTTGAATCTGTAGATATTGTGATTTCTTGTCCATTATAAGGAAATTTGACACACTGATGATAGGTTGATAGGACTGCTTGCAGGTCATGTATCCATGGTCTCCCTAGGAGTATATTATCTGATAAGTCCAAGTCTAGAACTTGGCATGCTGTGTTTTTCTGTAAAGGTCCCACTCTGATAGGTAGTATCACAATTCCCTTGGAGGAACGTTCTTCTTCATCATAGGCTTTTATGGTGATCTTTTTGTGGGGATCGACTGCATCTTTTGAATATCCTAAGGCATGAACAAGACTCAATGAACAAATATTTAGGCTAGCTCCACCATCTATTAGAACATGTTTAACTTGTGTTTTGTGAACGAGGACTTCAATATGCAAAGGAGCATTGTGGGGATGTTGCAAGGACATGTCATCTTCTTTAGTAAATGATAAGAAGTGAGGAGTTGTGAGGTGTCCCACCATGGTTTGGAATTGATGAATATCAAGATCTTTGGACACTGTGGTATCTACTAATGCTCGTTCAAGAATTTCTTTGTGTGTAGGTGAAAGCTTTAATAGTTCTAAGATGGATATTTGTGCGGGTGTTTTTTGTAATTGATCCACTAGATTGTATTGTTTGGTAGTGGATGCAATGTTTGTTGTAGGACCCGACAAAACCACTTTGGCTTTGCTTCGTGTGATAACATGAGCGGGTTCTTGATGTTGTTTCTCTTTAACCACGATCACATTTACCACATTGTCATATATATGAGCATAGTTTACCTTTACTTTACCTTTACCATTTTGCCCTATTGATGATTCACCCTTCTCATAGTTAGGAAGCGGAGTTTTGAAAGCTTTGTGAGATTGGTTTGTTGTATGTCCATCCACAATTATTATTCCATTATCAATCAAATCTTGGATGACATGTTTTAATCATTGACAAGCATCTATTTGGTGTCCTTTGTTTCGATGGAAATCACAATAATGGTTGTCATTCCACCAAGCAGGTTTTACTTGGGTTCAAAGTTTCTTTCTTCTGGTAAAGTAATCAATTTGTTTGCGATAAGTGTTTTTAATGCAGACCCAAGGGGTTCACCAATGTTTGTAAATTGTCTTTGAAAGAAATTTTTGATAGTTTCTTTTTGGTGATTGTTGTTTTGCTGAGCTGCTACTGAGTGATTGGATAAATTGAAAAATGGTTGCTTTGGTTTTACATTGTTGTTATCCACTATCCCATCATTGATGACATTATGATTTCTATTCCAAAATTTTGGTTTATCATTGTGATTATTATTGTTAGTGTTGTTAGGAGGGTGAACTCCTTCTTTGAATATTTTCAACTCACCTTTCTTTATCATGGCTTCCTCTATTTTGATTCCATTATCAATCATTTTTGCAAAACTTTGATTTCCTTGCATTTTTAAGTAATAACTCATTTGATCATTTAAGTTGTCGATAAATATGTCCATTTTTTCACACTCTGGCACTATACGAGGATACCTCGAAGCTAACCACCTCCATCATTGTAAGAATGTCATGAAGGGTTCTCCACTCTTTTGTTTTGTCTTACATAGGTCTAGCATGGTTACTTCATGTTGTATATTGTAGGAATATTGGGACACAAACTTATCCACCAACTCTGAAAATGATATGATTCCAAGTGGAGGTTTAGAGAACCATTCCATAGCTAGTCCAGTTAAGCTTTTCAGAAATAGTCTCATTAAGTATTGATCTTCATGTGAAAACTCCATGCTCATTGTGCAAAATTATCTTATATGATCTTGAGGGTCAGTGCTTCCGTCATATTTTTTGTACCTAGGAGTTTTGAAACCTATAGGAAATGGTATCATGTTTAGGTTTCTGTTGAATGGATAAGGACAGATTTCTGGAAGCGAGTATCGTCTAACATTTCCTCTTTGCATATATTGAATTTGTATTTGCAGTGTTTGTATTTGTTGTGTGAGAGTCATGATAGGATTATCCACATGATTTGTTCTTGTATGACCATGATTTTGCATTCTAGGAGGATATTGATCTCTTCTGGTATCATCTCTATCCCTTCTTGTATCTTCATTGGATTGAGCGTTATTTAGAATTTCTACTTCATCTCTTGTGGGAGTGTAAGTTTCCTCATTGTTTCTGGTGTTATTAGGAATTGATGTGTTATTCATTTTGAGACCAAAGATGTCCTCATATTGTTCATTATTAGGAGGAGGATCATTTTTCTTTTGTGTCAATTTGTTTACATCAAAATCTTGGGGGAGTGTAGCACCAGATTTGGCTAACATTAAGAAATATTTTTCTTTTTCTCCCTCCAATATTTTCTGCATAAATTTTTTGAATTGAGGATATTTTTTGATGTCTCTGACATGTTGTTCTGTTATTTCCTCTTCGACTTGGATTTCATCTTCGTGTTCCATGTTTCTATAGTCTTCAGTTATTTCAAATGTTTCTATTTCTCTTTCTGCAATCTTTTGTCTCTGAGCCCTGGTTAGAACGGGCATACACGTGTTTTGAATGTTTTTCGAGGTTTAAATCTTGAGTAATGTGTTGTTATAAGTGATCAATTGTTGAGGTGAAAGTTGTAAATGGATAGAGATGAAATGATCTTTTCAAGTATTTTCTTGTTTACAAGTTTTTCGATCTTAGTTTTGGAGTGCAGATTTTGTGATTTATGATATGACCAAGTTCAATAGGAATGATATATCCTATGATAGAGAACAAGGTTATTTTGATCAATCATTGTAGTTTCATGATTAAAGGATGATATATCCTGATGAGAAGCTATGTTTGAATGATCAGTTTATCAAAGACAATGTGAAGTTGCACTTTAAGGTGTTTGATCTTTAACTTGTTTGAGGTGAATACTTGAGACCTTTGTGTGTCTTATTCTTGAATCTATTTTGACAGAGGATAACCTGATTGAATGACCCAACAAGATGACCTACTCTCTATGTCTGATTGTTTGAGAAATGGGTTGTTTTTGTTTTCTAATTTTGATGCAGTTTACCAGAAACACTGACAAAGTGACCAGGAACTCTGCTATACTAACCAGAAACGCTAATAGACTTACCATAAACACTGCTAAACTGATTACAAATGCTAAGAAATAGACCAAAAATGCTAAGAAACAGACTAGAAATGCTGAGAAACAGACCAGAAACACTGTTCTGTACCCCTAAAACGCTGAGAGACAAACCAAAAACGTTGTTCTTTACCCTAGAAATGCTGACAAATAGACCAGAAATGCTGACAAACTAACCAGGAACTCTGCTTTGCAATACAGTGACTCTAAAGTTCAAATAATAATGTGCAGATTTAGCAAATTAAGTATTTTAACTTAGGAGATTGCAAGTTTGACGCAATTTTGTGATTTTCAGACTCATAAAATGGATATTTAGACCTGACAAGTACAAACTAGGAGATCTAATGCTGCAACATGAGCAATTTTACATGCAACTCACAAGTGTTGTTGATTAGACCAAAGGAGTTCACCTTTAGACCAAGAGAGCTACTATTTAGACCAAGAACTCTGCTATTTAGACCAGGAACTCTGCTATTTAGACCAGAAACTCTGTCGTTTAGACTAGAAGCTCTAATGTGCTCAACCTTGGAGAGTTAATGTTTAAATATGAGAAATTTGACATTCACACCAAGAGAGCTGACGTTTGGACTGGCAATGTGACTGTTTGGACCTTAGGTGTGACTGTTTGGACTAAAAGAGCTAATGTTTGGACAGTGAATGTGACTGTTTAGACTGAAAGAGCTAATCCTTGGACCAAAAGAGCTAATGTTTAGACTGTGAATGCGACTATTTAGACTAAAAGAGCTAGTGTTTGGACCAAAAAAGCTAATGTTTGGACTGTGAATGTGATTGTTTAGACTGATAAAGCTAGTGTTTGGACCAAAAAAGCTAATGTTTGGACTGTGAATGTGATTGTTTTGACTGAAAGAGATAATCTTCTATGAAACTTGTGAATTTGACCATTTGAAGTTTGATTTTTCAATGTTTGTTGTATTTCAATGGATGAGATCTTGACTTGACTTACAAACACATAAATTAGATTGTATTTTTGTCCAAAAGGACACATAAAGTGTATGTTCAAGAAGCTTTAAAGAAAGCCCAAGTTTTCGTGGGTTTTGAACAATTGAAAACACATCAATTAGTCTATCCTAAGGAGATTGGCTTCATTATTAGTTCTTAGCCCACAACTTGGTACCTTGTCAGCTCACACAGCCTTGTCACCCCCTAAAGGGCACACGTGCTTTTGCCTTTGTGAGAGCTAGTGGAGTCCCGTTATGAGTCTAGCAATAAGGTCTCAAAAGGGGAGTTCGCACATACGCTCCAGAGGGACATATGGTGAGTATCTTAAGGAGAAATTCTTCCCCCTCCATGCACTAAGAATTTAATAATGTTCGGAGGTAAACTGGGTAGGTTATAATTTACTTGGAACTAGTAAGGGATCCGTTCAACGTGTCGGGATATAAACTCAATTAAGAGGTCTCCCAGCCTTGAAAACCAAGGTTTGATATACCTGAAGGTATGAAGGAGAGCTATTCTCGAGCATTGCCGTTGATTTGATTTTCATCAAATCACATTTATTTTATAGTGGGTTGGAGTACTTGGCATTAGCTGTTCCCACTTGGGTCATTCCCCTCTCACCGACCTTAATGGCTAAGAGTTATTACTCCTCAAGAGGGCAGGCCCGCTAAAGATATGCACTATTAAAAGCAAAGGATGAGTCTGGCTTTCTGATCACCTAAGAAAGGTGAGAGAATACTCGCCTATCATCAAAACACATAAGTCATGTTTGTTTATTTCCATTGTAATTATTCTATGTGCCTAATTTAACAAATATAAGTGCAAAATCCCGCAGCTGCAAACAAAGTTAGTAGTTTATGTTGCATTCTTTGACAGTGAAATAGTTTGTGACTCCAGTCTTTCACAGCAAAATAAGTACCTGCAAAACCAAGAAACTACAAATTAGGTTCAGGAAAATGACAGTCCAGAAGCAGAAATGAGGAATGCAACATATAATATTTGTAAAATCAATAAAAAACTGAAAACGCCATCAAATTGACCAAAAATGCCATCCTATGTGCCAAGAACACTGCTCTGCACACAAGAAACGCTACTCTGCACACCAGAAACGCTACTCTCCACACCAGAAACGTCATCAAACAGACTTAAAACACTGACAAATGTACCAAAAATGTCACAATACATGCCAAAAATGCTAAAGTACAGACTGAAAATGCTACAATATAGAAAGACATAAAAACAGAGTTGAGAAGTCTCCCAAAAACATCATTTGAGGTACCAGAACACAACAATAGAGACCAAGAACACAATTTGAGAGCCCAAGAGAGCTAATCTACACTTCGAAAGAGCTAATCAACCTGTGAATGAAATTTCCTGCAAGCAAACTTGTTAAAGATCAAAGGGGCTAGGCCCCACGGTGGGCACCAATTAATGTGATGCTAAAAATGTGGTATATAAGAGGCATACACATATAATGAGACAATAAAATGTAATTGAAAAGCTTAATTGAAAACTAAATCAAAGATGCAAACCATAAGCCTTCCTTGAAATGTCCCATTTTCCTCTATTCTTGAGGACCTTGAAGGTGTTGGATTGATGGGCTCTCAGCGGAGCAATGACCTCCAAAGTGGCAACTCAAGAGTTGAGTAGCTATTTGATCATGATTGACTATGGAGATGATATGAAATGCATGATTTAAGAAACTAGATTAACATGATATGATAAATCCAAAAGCTAAATGCTAGATAATTGAAATGCAAATTGCCTATAGTAATGATGCCTAAATTGATATGAGATGGGATCCTTATTGGTCCAAATTGGGGGATATTTATAGGATTTCCAAGGCCAAAGCTGAGGTGGCAGGAATCGATGGTCCAGATCTGATCTAAAGATATCAATGGCCAAGATTGAGGAAGTTGGAGAAGAGGATGGAGGAAGGGACACTTGTCATCTCTATGGTGACAAGTGTCAAGGAGCCCTACTCATGAGAGGGTAAGTGTCCAAAGGAGGATACATGTGGCAAAAGTGCCATGTGTCTCAAGCAGAGAATATCCACACCATGGGAGGTTAGGATAAGGAGGTTAGAATGTGCAAGATGGGATAGGGTTTGTTAGACCCAAGATTATATTGAATGGGTTAAGTTAGAGGATGGTTAGGTTAGTTGGTTAAAGTTAGGAGCCATGTGCTCATTTGAATTTAGAAATTCAAATAATTGGAAAATGGCAATTAATCTCAACAAACTTGAGTTAGTTGATCTTAATTAGAGATTAGAAGAATTGATTAATATGGGGAGACATTAATTAATCAAAAGGGGATGTGAGATGAACTATATAAATAAATCATTTAGATTTATTTACTAGTAGATGAATAGAGAAATTTATTAAATTGCTTGTGAATTCAATTAATTGGGAAGGGGAATTAATCAAATAACTGCATATTTAATTAACTATCTTCAGACCATTTTTAGGTGTATACGGTATCTGTGAAAAGAAAGATTTATAGTTGGTAATATAACAAGTTGCAGATGAATAATTTTGGACCTTGCAAGATCTTAAGGAAATTAAGTTCCAAAAATGCATATGAAGTGGAGCTCCTAGATTGTTTGTGTATTTCCCCAATATTCAACACTATAGATCTACATTAGTATCATGAATAAGAATTCAATGAAGATAGTATTGTAGACTTGAAGAAACAGTTTCCTCAGAAGGAACCAAAGGAGATTGAAGACATTTTGGACTGTAGGATTGGGCATAGTACCTAGAGCAGTCAGTACAAGGAGTATCTTATGAAATGGAAGGACATACGAGTTGAAGATTTATTTTGGATTTCTTAGGCAGAGGTGGACCACCTTGGTTTTCTTGTGACCCCTCCAAAGTGAGGGACTCACTTTTTCAACAACCCTAGATGTTTGATGTAGGAGCATCCTCGGTTCTTGGCAATCTTGCATCAACCAAAAACATTTCTTCTTAGTTTGTTTTCTGTTTTACAGTATCAACATTTCTTTCTGCATTTTCTTGCATTGTCACATCGGATCTTGTAGAGATGGATTTTTATTTTGAACATGATTACCTTTCTTATTCCTAAACCATGGAATGTTTGGATTATTTTCCAAGGATTTATCGCTTCCAAATTTTGAGACAATTTTCTGGCTTAAAACATCAAAACCGCTTGGACCTATTTGCTGTTGGTGAATCTTACGGATCCTTTTCATAGCTTGCAGATCCCCCGTTCATTGATTCCAATGTTCCTTGGTATGTGGCCAACCTTCCCTCTGATCCACACTTCATCCTTTGGATTTTCTAAAGGAAACTCTTTGGTGGAGGCCGACCTAGTGGTTTTACATGTTTGATCTTGTTCTTCAGTATTTGATCCCTCTTGAACCGACCTGGATTCCTTTTGACCATATAAATCAATGTAATTGAGCTTCATAATTTATCAGAGAGAATATAGAAGACATATCTTAATATTTAGAGGTCTACAGTTGACCAATTCTATAATTGAGCATGTATGTAGCAGGCTAGTGAGTTGAATCTTGTAACCCATACGTTACTGGTTATTTGTAATAAGTTTTCATGATCTAATTCATTCAGTTTTGCATTGCCTCCATCATCTTTTCTTTCTTTCATTGTGTTTACTCTTGTTGCATGTTCCAGATAGATCTCATTAAGGTCCTTCCTAACTATGACTACACCAACAATCTAAACTCTATTTTCATTAGATTTGTTTCTAGGAAAAAGTTAATAAGTTTTATTGGATAACTGACTCATCCCCACTCTTAGTTATCTAGAACATTCAACATTCAACAATGGGTATCAGAGCAGTAAGCTCGTCGGGCAGTAAGCCCTCCCGCAGTGATCTTTTTTTGTAATCCCATGTAACTAGTTATATTATCTTGAGAGTTAACCCTCTTTGTGGTTTCTCCCTTATTGGGTTTTCCACGTATAAAAATATGGTGTGTCTTGTGTGGATAATTTATGTTGTAGACTTCTTAAATCTATTTTGATTTCAAGAATAATTAAGATTAAGTTAAGCTTTAGATCATTAGAATATTTCTTTCAATTTTAATATATTGAGGAATATTGATTCACCCCACCCACTAATTATTTCAGTTTGTCCAACAAAAAAGTAAATTTTTAATATATCTTATTTTTAAATTTGTTTTCATGCTTGCACCCTACACTTTCCCATTTTTTCTTCGTACTCCCAGCTTTGTATATCAATGTTGTCATTACTTTACATGTTTTTGTTTTTTGTGTTTCTACTAATCTATTGTTGGGATATTGAAACTAAGAAATTGGTGCAAATCATTTTTTTTTGTCAAATCATAACCATTTCTTATTGAGAAACTCTAATTTTTATTTGAAATTCAACTCCCCAATGAGAGGCTTGATTCAACCATAGTTATTAAAGGAGGAGAAAGGCGAAGAGTGGCTTTTGAGTGAATTTGACTCTTTGATTTAGAGGGATGAAAGCTATTGTGAGATTGAATAACAAATTATTTCAACTTACATTTAGCTTTAACCCTGGATCATGGTGGTTGTAATCTTAACATAGTCCTTATATTACACTATCAATTACATAATTTTCTTCAATAACATCCCTTGATTATTTTTCAATTTGGCAACATTCTTTTCTGATTTCTTTAATTGCTCCACCAAGCCCACTTGTAGCTTAATTCCTTGGACATCTTTGTCAAGCCTTTCCTAGTTATCAAAATTTGTAGCAATATTCTTCATTGCATCCCAAATATCTTCATTTATGTTCTCATTTGGCCATTCTTGTATTTCTTTGGAAATTGGGAACATTTCACGTAAATGAATTTTCTAGTTTTTGGTATTCAATTGAGAAAAGTTTTAGTTCAGAAATGTCATTTTGGAGGTTTACATATTTCCTCCACTTTGCCATTAAGATGAATACAAATGATACATTGGGGCTAGTTGAAAGAGGAAACAAGGAGAAAATACAAGTCTATAATAGGCTCTTTCTCTATAGGAGGGGTAGGGGGAAAATATATATGAGCAAACTAACACAAAAAGCCACTTGGACTATAAGAGATCTAGGAATAAAGGCTAAAGGAGCTGAAGGAACCTAATTCATTTTCCAAACTGAGATAAGGGAATCTTGGTGAGTCATGAAAGGGAATATTTTTCCCTTTATATATGAGGGGACTAAGGTCAACCAATAAGGGGAATCAAAACTAACCTTGGAAGAAGAGGTTCAAGGGTCAAGTAACTAATTAAAATCCTTTTGGAAAGAAGGTGATGCTAGAATCTCTTATATCAATAATGAACCGGAGGAAAACAAAGAGGGGGGGGGGGGGGGGTGGTGAATAAATTTTCCAAAAGTTAAACAATTAATGTAGATTATAAACCATTTACCAGAGCACAATATAAACAACACTATAAAAAATAAATCATGAAAGCACATAACACACAACACCAATATTTTGACGTGGAAAACCCGGTAAAGGGAAAAGCCACGATGGGAAACCCTACCCATAGTCAGATAATACTTCTGCAATAGTATGTGAAATAATTACAATGGGGATTGCACTCACAATCAAGACAACCACCTAGAGCTCACTACTCATCACAAAAATAAGTCTCACTGACTTACTTAAACATCAGACTACAATCTGAAGAAAATGAACAGTGAAGATAGCATCTTCTAATGCTTGATACAGTTTTGGTTAAACACATATGTATACCCTACAACTCTAAATCCTTCACACCCTTCGCTGAATGATATATCTCCGTTCACACAATTACATCTCTCTGATAATGCATTTACATAACCATACATTCAATTCCCCACCCTTATTACATGAATAAGTCGCCTATAAATACAAATCATCAACCTTGATAACAAGGTCAGCTAAAACCATAAACCATAATTACAAAAAATACATCACACGATACCACTAGACCAATATTATGATTTAGATTACATAGCATGGACCTAATTTGAAATCTCAAACAATTATAACCACAAGAAAATTTGCTAAGACCAATATCAACACGTTTCACCAACCGATAGAAACCCTCAGTGTAATAACCAAGAATAACCAAGTGGATCCAAATAGGATCACCGAATCATCACACCAACCAATGCGAAGCCACCAAACAATTAGGAAACAATCAAGAGTTCACCTTCAACACATTAGGAACCATTTCAATAAGCCAAACCAAAATCACTTAACCATTTCATCGAATATCACCAACCAATAAAGCCAACCGGTACCAGGAATATCAACTGGTAATCCAGAACATAAGTGATAGCTTCCAGAGCACTGAATAATGAACCAACTGAATATGACAAGCATATAGACATCCTGAATAGCCATCCAAAACTAAAACCAACAATATGATCATACTAGATCAGAAATAGGCCAAAACCAAGTCCAATCGGGATAGAAACAACCAACCAGGAAAGAACTATATCCTATCGAAAAACAGTGTTGACATCAATGGCAACACATGATCACTATTTCCAACAATCTCCCCCTTTGGCATTGATGGCAACACTGAATGTGAAAAACATCCGAGTGCCAAGGAATGCCAACAATCTCGCAAATCAATCAAGATCTAACAAAATATCTGTCCCCCTAAGATTATATGTTTTTCACATGAGCACTATCTCCCCCTTTGAAATCAATGACAAAGGGTTGATGCCAAACCAAATAGATAACTACTCCCCTTGAGAGAAACATCATCCTATCAACTGGGATCAAAAGATGTTTCTGATAAGCTCACCAGATTGATGCATCCCTGCATCTCTAAGTCTCTACCGGAGGGGTGGTGACCCCCAACTAATCTCTGAGATATTCAAAAGTATATTTAGGCAATGGTTTTTTTAGAATATCTTCAATCTGTTCCTTAGTAGGAACATAAACCAGTCTGACTTGCTTTGCTTCAACCTTTTCCTTCAAGAAATTATACCATGTAGAAATGTGTTTTGATTTGGAATGAAATACCAGATTCTTTGGCATATCAATAGAAGCAGTATTATCGCAGTGAATAAAAATAGGCTCATCATAACTTACCCTTATATTCTTCAACATTTCCTTCATCCATAAGATTTGAGTGCAACTTATTGCAGCAACTACATATTCAACTTCAGCAGTAGATAATGAAGTGCATGATTGTTTCTTGCTAAGTCATGAAACCAACTTCTTCCCAAGAAAGAATGCACCACTTGTAGTGCTCTTCTTGTCATCAACATCTCCTGCCCAATCTGAGTTTGTATATGTACATAATCTAAAACCATCATCCTTTGGATACCATAACCCATAGTTTGTTGTTCTGCCAAATAGCTGAATATTCTTCTAACAACAATATGATGACTTCCTCTTAGATATGACTGAAATCTAGAAACAATATAGACAACATTCATTATATCTAGTCTAGTTTTAAGTTAAGTACATCAATCCACCAATCATTGATTTGTATCTAGATGTGTTCACTCTAGGACATTCATCTTCCTTAGACAATTTGCTACCGATTTGTTGGCAATATGCTGGATGTTCTATCTTTCATTGTGTTGGTTTATTTGTTCTCTGATTCAAATGTTTTAATATGCAATAGTTCTGATTACTGATAGTAAAATGATTCACCCCCCTCTCAGTTTACTCTCGGTATCAGATCTGTCTAACAATTAGTATCAGAGGAAGGTCCTCTCTATAAAATCTTAACCACTTGAGGAGATCTGATGGCATTAGCATCGAGTTCTACATTCAATCCCTATTAGAAGGAGAGTCCCACATTTGATGGTACAAATTTCAAAATATGGAAGGAGTGGATGAAGATTCATATCAGATGTCTTGGAGCTGAAGTTTGGGAAATAGTGGATAAAGGGTATATACCTCATGATCCTAATTCTGGAACATCGACACCTGTTGATGAACATAAGAGAGCTAAAAATGATGTTAGAGAAAAAGAAGCATTGTTGAGCACCCTATTTGATGAAAAGTTATTGAATGTCATAGAGTTGGAGAATGATAAGCAAATCTGGTTGAAACTTGAGACTCTTTATGAAGGTGACCAAGCAATAAAGATTGTAAAACTTGAAGGTTTCCGAGTAAGGTATGAAACTTTGAAGATGGAAGAAGATGAGAAGATTATTTCTTTCATGGATAGAGTGAATGAGATTGTCATGGGTATCAAATGTTGTGACTGATCAGTCAGTGAGGATGAGATTGTGTCAAAGGTTTTGAGAGTTCTACCTTTGTCTTAAAAGGTCAAGGTTACTACAATAAATGAACTCTAGACAATGTTAAGTACCCTTGTTACCAAAGATACATTGCTTGGGAAATTGACAGATTTTTAGCTTGAAGAACTTGGAGATCAGAGTGCTACTAAAACTGAGACTTCTTTTAAAGCATCTACCTTTAGTAAGTAGAAGATAGATTGGGAGGAGATGTATCCTCAATATTTGGAGGACATTGAGAGAGAAGAAAGAGAACTTGAAGAGATGGAAGCCCTGATTGCAAGAAGAATTCCTAAAGGACCAACTAGAAGTAAGTATGAAGGAAAAGTCCCTTTTAAATGTTTTTCATGCAATAAGATTGGTCATTTTTCTTCTAGATGCCCTGAAAGAGCTTCTAGGAATCATGAAATATTTGTAAGGAATTATATGTCTAATCTGGAATATCAGAGTAGACCTAGATTCAGAAGGAATAAGGATAAATCATGATATTATGTTGATGATGATGATCCTGGTATTACTAATGATGATGACGATGAACGTGTGAGTGGATCTGGCAATGGAAGCTCTAGCAAGGACTGGATTTTTATTGCTATTAAGGATAATTCTCCAGAACCTATTATTGAAGCAACTCATATTGAGTAGAAGGCTTTGGATACTAAAATTGAAGAAACAGATGAATGGGTTATAGACAGTGGTTGTTCACATCACAAGATTGGTGATAAGAGAAAATTTCTATCACTGGAAGAATTTGATGGTGGACTAGTTAGATTTGGAGACAACAAGGCATGTGGGATCAAAGGCAAAGGAACAATATCATTGGATGGTAAGACTAATATTGATAATATATATTATGTTGAAGGCTTAAAGCATAATCTTTCAAGTGTAGGTTAGATCATGAATAGAGGATTTCATTTGTAATTCAATGATGAAAATTGTAAGATCATTAATAGATCTGGATTGGAAATTGCTTCCAGAACTTAGACCAAAGGAAACATCTTTCATTTGAACTCCGATGATAAATCTTGCTTGATTGCTTAGATTTATGAAAGTTGGTTATGGCATAAAAGGACGTGTCATGTAAATTTTGATTGCATAGTGAAGATCAGTTCAACACAGGTTGTCAGAGATTTGCCCAAGATTGTTAAACCTCATAATCTGGTATGTAGAGAATGTCAAATGGGTAATCAGGTGAGAAATTCTTTTAGAAGTATACATGATAAATCTAATGAAATTATTGATCTTATTCATACTGATCTGTGGACTAGAAAGGACTAAAATATTTCAAGGTGATAGATATTTTATGATACTTATTGATGAATATTCTAGAATTGTGTGGGTAGTATTTTCAAAAGAAAAATCAGAAGCTCTTGAGAAATTCAAAATCTTTAAAGCTATGGTTGAGATTAAGACAGGACTGGAGATAAAGTGCTTAAGATCAGATCAATGTAGTGAGTTTACATCTGGTGAGTTCAACAACTTTTGTGAGAGGAATGGAATCGAAAGACAAATTTTTGCATCTAGAACCCCACTTTAGAATAGATAAGTGGAAAGGAAGAGCATAACCATATTAGATGCTGCCAGGACAATGCTGACTGGAGCTAGATTGTCTGATATCTATTGGAGGGAAGTTGTCAATACAACTGTATACACTTTCAATAGAGTGCACATTAAAGTTGATATCAATAAGACTCCTTATAATGAATTATGGTTTGGTCATACTCCTACTGTCAAATATTTCAGCTTTTTTGGAAGTAAATGTTAAATTAGAAGAGATGATGCAATATGAAAGTTTGATCCTAGAAGTGATGAAGGAATATTTTTGGGCTATTCTACTAAGAGAAAATCATAGAGATGTTATAACAAAAGATTGAATAGGAAAATTGAAAGCATAAATGTCAAGGTGGATAAGCATGGCATTAATGAGATCAGATCATATGACTATGGATTGGAAGATGAATTTATCAGACGTAAACTGATAATGCAAGAATTAGTTCAGAACAGTGAACCAATGACACCAGTAACATAAGAAAATTCAATGGTGACAGATGAACAATAGAAAGAGTCAGAAAATCAAGAAAACTCAAAGACTCCCAGGTATGTGAAACTAAATCATTCTGAATATTAGATTATTGGAGATAAAAGGAAAGGTGTGATGACTAGAAGAAGATTAGTTGCTGAAGAGGTATGTTTAATTTCTCAAATTGAACCAGAATCATTTATTGAAGATAGTAAAGATGAAAATTGGATAAAAGCAATGGAAGAGGAATTAGATAAGATAGAAAAGAAGGAGACATGAGAACTAGTTCCTAGACCTAAAGACAAGAATATTATTTGAACTAAATAGGTTTTCAGAAATAAATTAAATGACGAAGGTCAGGTTGTGAGGAACAAGGCTAGATTGGTTTGCAAAGGTTATTCTTAAGAAGAAGGAATTGATTATGCATAAACCTATGCCTCGGTTGCAAGAATTGAAGCGGTAAGACTTTTTCTTGCTTATTTTGCATACACGAACTATAAAGTATATCATATGGATGTCAAATGTGCATTTCTAAACAAAGATCTTGAGGAGGAAGTCTTCATTGAGCAACCTAATGGATTTTGTTTATCAAAAGACATGTACAAGGTTTGCAAACTGAAGAAATCTTTATATGGACTAAAACAAGCCGCTAAAGCACGGTATGCTAGATTGGACAAATATCTTTCAAAGCTTGGTTTTAAGATAGGTAATGCTGATAGTAACTTATATTACAAAATTGAGCATGATGAGATACTGATTATTGAAGTCTTTGTGGATGATATCTTTTTTGGAGGAGAAGATAGTCTATGCATGAAATTTGCTGATGATATGAAGAATGAATTTGAAATGTCTTTGATTGGCAAGATGAAATTTTTCTTAGGTTTGTAGATTACTCAGATTGATAAAGGTATTTTCATTTGTCAAACTAAGTATGTGAAGGAGTTACTTAATAAATTTGGACTTGAGAATTCTTAACCCATCGGTACTCCTATGATAATCGGTTGCAAATTGTCAAAGTATGTTGAATCTCCTAAAGTGAATCCAAGCAGATACAAATCAATGATTGGTGGATTGATGTACCTAACTCAGACTAGACCTAATATAATGAATGTTTTTTATATTGCTTGGAGATTTCATTTAGATCCTAGAGAAACTCATGATATTACTGTTAAGAGGATATTTAGATATTTGGTAGGTAAAATAGACTTTGGGTTATGATATCCAAAGAATGATGACTTTAGATTATGTGCCTATACAGATTCTGATTGGGTAGGAGATGTGGATGATAGGAAGAGTGCTACTAGTGGTGCATTATTTTTTGGAAAGAAGTTAGTTTCATGGCTTAGCAAGAAACAATCATGCACTTCATTATCTCCCATTGAAGCAGAATATATAGCTGCTGCTACCAACTGTACTCAAATTTTATGGATGAAAGAGATGTTGAAAGATATAAGGATAATTTATGATGAGCCTATTGTTATTCACTATAATAATACTTCTTCTATTGATATGTCAAAGAATTTGGTATTTCATTCCAAATCAAAACACATTTCTATAAGGTATAGCTTCTTGAAGGAAAAGGTTGAAGCAAAGGAAGTTGAACTGGTTTATGTGCCTACTAAGGAAAAAACTATAGATATTCTAACTAAACCATTTCCTAAAGATACTTTTGAATATCTCATAGATCAGTTCGGGGTTACCAACCCTTCGGAAGAGACTTAGAGATGCAAGAATGCTTCAATTCGGTGAGCTTATTAGACATATATTCCTTGTCCGAGTTGATGAGATGATGCTACTACTCAGGAGGAGTAGTTAGCTGTTTGGTTTAGTATTCTTGGTTTGGTATCTATCCTTTGTCATTGATGTCAAAGGGGGAGAGATGGTATTCATGTGAAAAATTGTTAATCTTAGGGGGAGTTATATATTTTAGATCGATCTTTTGGAGATTGTTGGCATTCCTTGGCACTTGGATATTTTTCACATTTAGTGTTGCCATAAATCCCAAAGGGGGATATTTTTGGAAATATGCTAGATTTGGTTAAGTGTTTCCATTGATGTCAAAAATGTATCCTGGTTGGACCTATCTTGGTTAGTCTTGGTGATCATCTTGGTTTTGGTTATGATTCTGATCCGGTATGATCAGATCTCTGGAATCGGTTTTGGATTCTTATTCTGGATGGTTATATGCTTGCCACATTCTGTTGGTTCATAATTTGGTGCTCCATTTTCTATTGCTTTTGTTCCTATTTGGTATTTCCTGGTACCGGTTAGCTTTACCTGTAAGTAATATTTGGTGATTTGGTTAGATGATTTTGGTTTGGCTTATGGGAATGGTTTCTATCATGCTAATAGTGCTTCTTGATTGTGTCCTAACTATTTGGTGGCATTGCATTGGCTGGCATGTTGTTTTGATGGTCCTATTTGGATCCAATTAAACTTTATGTTATTTCATTGAGGGTATCTACCAGTTGGTGAAGCGTGTTGGATTTTTGTCTTAGCAAAAATTTTGGCGAATGGAATTGTTTGGTTACTTTATTTAGGTCCATGCTATGTAATGTAAATCATAATATGGTTCTGGTGTATCGTGTGTTGTAATTTTTTTAATTATGGGTTTATGGGTTTAGGGTTTAGCCGACCTTGTCAATAAGGTTGATGGTATGTATTTATAGGTGACTTCTTCATGTAATTTGTGTGCCAAGGGTTATGTATGCATTGTCAGAGAGTGGTTTATGTGTGAACACAGTTATATCATTTAGCGAAGGTTTGAGAAGGTTTTGTATTTTAAGGAAAAACATTTATGCTTAGTCGAAACTGTATCAAGCAATAGTAGATCCTACTTTCATAGTTCATTCTTTTCTAGATTGTAGTTTGATGTTTATATAAGTTAGTGAGACTTCTTTTTGTGATGAGCAGTGAGCTCTAGGTGGTTGGCTTGATTGAAAGTGCAATCCCCATTGTAATTATTTCACATATTGTTGTAGAAGTATTATCTGATTGTGGGTAGGGTTTCCCACCATGGTTTTTCCCTTTACAAAGTTTTCCACGTAAAAAAGATTGGTGTTGTGTGTATTGTGCTTTCATGTTCTATCTTTCATTGTGTTGGTTTCTTTGTGCTTCGGTTCAAAGGTTTTGATATGCAATAGTTCAGATTACTTATAGTAAACTAATTCACCCCCACCTCTCAGTTTACTCCCAGTATTAGATCTATCTAGCATGGCTATCATAGGAGTACCAACAGGTTTTGAGTTTTCAAGACCAAATTTCTTAAGCAATTCCTTCACATACTTAGTTTGACAAATTGAAATACCTTTATCAATTTGAGCAATCTGCAAACCTAGGAAAATTTTTATCTCTCCAATCATAGACATTTCAAATTCATTCTTCATATCATCAACAAATTCCATGCATAGATTTTCTTTTCCTCCAAAAATGATATCATCAATGAAGACTTCAATGATATGTATGTCATCATGCTCAATTTTATAATATAAATTACTATCAACATTACCTTTGCTAAAAAATCAATAACTCTAGAACTCTCCCTGAGATGAATGTAACATTTTTCACTACCCCACCCTCCCCCTTTGATATCAATGGAAAAGGTAGGGATCTGCATGCCAAAAATTTACACAAAATTTTATATACAGTGGCATATGTACACATAGACCTTACTAACCTACATAAGCTTGAAAATATCTGCAAAAGTATTTTTCAAAGAGCTCAAATGGTTGTCCCAACCCTTCTTGAGACACTCTAGAACTGATATGAGGCCATTGAAGAGGTATGCTTGCATCTCTACCAACTTGATATCAGAGGGGTCACCTGTGGCTATGACATCTTGAGCATCCCTCAATACACTGAGCATTGTGTCCAACTTGGGAGCGATGTGACTCCAAAGTTCACCAACTCTGCCAACAATCTTCTCCTTGTCATGGCTTAAGCTCTTGGTTTTGTCAAGTATAGATACTACTTGGTATTATTGACTAGTCACAGAGATTTCCAAGGGATCAAATGACTGAGATATATCATCTAATTGTTTTTCATGCTCTTAGGACTAATTTTCAATAGCCTCAATAAATTTTGATAGTGATAGACATGATTTGTAAATATTACCACCTTTGGTTACTGCATCTTGAATGCTCTTTACAAAGGTATCTAACACAATTATATCATCTACAATCATTCTCTTTAATGTCCTAAGCTTCTTGGAATTAAATTCATTGTGGACCTTGGCCTCAACAAACTTCTATAATGACTCAAAATGAGAACTCACCGAATTGGTCAAACCTTTTAGCTAGCCAGAGGGGGTATCATATTTGTCCTTGACATAAGAGGGCATTATCTTCTCAAAAAAATTGAATGCAATAGTGAGTAATTCATTGTCATCAATGTGTGACTTCAACGAGTCTTGACTTGCCTTGGCTTGTACAAATGAAGGTAATTGTAGCTTCTGGATGGGAGATAGAGAGGCAATTTTGCTGGGACCTTGGACAAATTTTGGATCATCAATAATCTGCTTATCTTTCACTGCCCTTACAGTGTCTCTTGCTTCCAAAGTAGGTTCTTCCTTAAACTCAACCTTCTTTTCTTCTGCTACCTTTTTTACATCATCCTTAACTGGGACTGCATCCTTTTTAGTTGTCTTAATAGTGTTAACTAGAGAATTCAGAGATTCCTCAACTTCATCGACATGCATTGACTCATCGTCTATCTTCTTCTCTCCTTCTTCTCAAATGGAACAAACATCTACTCCAACCTATGCATCATAGGATTGCATCACTGGAGCTTCTAGAGAAAATGATTTAGCAACATCACCTTGATCTCTTTTTGGAATAACCTCATATTGGTTTTGGAGCAATACTTTCCTCAAGATTGTCTCAGTTTCTTTCATGACTTCCTCTGATTTTCCAATAATTATCTTATTGATTCTAGTTTTTCTCCTAAACTCACTTTTGGCTTCCTTAAGATTTTTTTCACTTTCATTCATAGCTATAACATGACATAGTTGTATTAGCACATATTCTCTCAATCTTTCCTCTTCTACTTTTGCACTATCCCTTCTCATTTTTAAAACATCATAAAGACTCTTGGGAACTTATGACATTATTTCTATAAGAGCCTTACTAAATTTATTCAATTATATTATAGTGGCTTCTTCCAAAGCCCTCTAACTAGCTTCATCAAATTTGTCATAAAATTTTGAAAATGCTTTGAGATTACCTTGAATAGTAACTTCTTTCTCCACCTCTTTGACATACATACTAGATTTGGTAGAATATGTCTTGGGCTTCTTGCTTGGCTTATCTCCAATAGAGGGCTTATCCTTGGAAACTTTCGAACCTTTAGTGTTGATGACCTACTTTCAATAAAAATAAAATATAAAATATAAAAAACTAATTAAAATATTTAAAGATATATATTATGGAAAATTCACTTATAAATATATAAAAGGGTATTTTTACATTTCAAAAAAAAAATTATTTATAAGAGTAGGAGTTTCTGAAACATCGAGTTTTTTTTTTTGTTTTTTTTTGCCAATTAGACCTAAAGTGGTATAAAATATAATTTAGTAGACACTTCCAATTGGAAAATTTGTGGTCCATATATAAATTAGCTATAACGAATCTATATAGACCATATGTTTGACTAAATTTAATTTTTAGTTAGAATTACTTAAATTCACTTGTGCTGATAAGTTAGCCTGAAACGTGACACAACTTTGTGCTTTTACCATGTAATCTAGAATACCATTCTCTAGGGGCTTGTTTCAATCCATATAAATCTTTTTTCAATCTACAAACCATGACCCTGTCTGCTGATAATGAAAATCCATCAGGCTACTAAATGTAGACTTCTTCAAGATCTCCATTCAGAAATGCACATTTAACATCCATCTAATATACCTTTTAGTTCTTGTGTGCAACATAGGCAAGAAATAGTCTCACCGCTTCAATCCTAGCAACCAGAGCATAAGTTTCATCATAATCAACTTCTTCTTCCTGTGAATATCCTTTACAAACCAATCTAGCCTTGTTTATTACAACCTGACCTTCCTCATTTAATTTATTCTTGAAAACCCATTTAGCTCCAATTCAAGAATGCCCGTATGTTTTATTTGTTGAGTAGAATGCATGTGGAGAGGCGTATACCTCATATTTGGTGTTTTTTTGAGGTAGGGCATGGGAAGGGAGAGCATGATGGAGCAGGTGCATGTTTGAAGAGAGCTCTAGTTAAGGAGCAATTGAGGATTTCAGGTGCAAATTTCTCTGATGCACGTTCTATTGTTGATTAGTGTAGTTCAGCATTGTCACATGGAGGTACTTTTGATTCAACAGTGAGAAAATTCTTTTGGTTGGTTGAGGAGGGAACAATGGGAGATAGATTGGATTGTCAAACAATTAAAGATTCTTCAAAGATGCATTCATTTCTCAGCTCAAATGCAAGTACATGGACCATTTGGACACGAGCGTTGGCTTGTTTTTGTCAGAGTTGTCTTCGGTGTGATTGGGATTAGTGCGAGTCAAGTGAGTGGGTTGATACATGGGTTCCCCACTATCTAACTCCTTTATCTCAAACAATATCCTTGTCAAATGATGACATGGAAAGTTCACTTGAGTATGATCGTCTATCAGATCTTGTACAACAAGGACATGTTTTTGTAGTTGTTGCACCACAAGGGAATGAAGAGAGATCAGAATATTGGTTGGCACAATGTGTACAGGGAAAAAAAAAGCTAACACAACCAATGACAGATGATGATGGGTTCACATATCCTACAGGTTCAGTTGTTGTTGTGGGAACTTGGTTGTGAACATACATGATTAGAAAGAATGGCATACCTGCATTTGAAGACTATGAGAGACACAAAACCATTATAATGTATTCACACCTTATTATAGCTACAAATTTCAAGTTGTTGAAGCATCAAGCAAAATCGAAGACCAAAGAGCTATGGACAACGACTACTACTGATCATGAAGCAATACTGGATACTCTTAAACAAAGAGATGACCCTTCAGACACACTTGAGTAGTAGGTCTTTAATGGTGCCTTATTTTTTTATCATGCATTTTATTTCAAACAATGATCATTAAACCTTAATGTTCAAGTTTGTCATGTGTATATTAAGGATGTGTTCAAAATGCAGGTCTATTGATGAACATTTTTTTTCAGCAACACGGTTTTTGCATGCACATAGCAAGTACACTCAATATAATTGGAAGGGACGTATTTTTGCAACACCACTTATGTTCATCCATGCAATTTATGTGTAGACTAACAATTCTTAAAAATATAGGTTCATGCTAGCTCATTTGTTGTTGATAAGGCCCTCTCTTGGTGATGGTACATATTCCTTTGTGCATTAATGAGATTAAATTGTGGGTCTTGTTGTGTTTATTATCATGAAGATGATTCAAATGCATGTGGCTAGGACACATCTGCAGTGGATCAAATTGTCATGACAGATGATCTATTGAATCAAACATTTGACATTGACTAGTCAAGGTGGTCATCGAACTTTCACTCAGGTAACCTTGTCTATTTTAATTCATTAATGGTTTATAAAATAAAGTCAGTTAGATTTTGGCAATTGAATAACATTCTTTCATTTTCAGATGCTGACATCAGATGCACCTAATATTCTCTCCACAATGGAGCATGGTGTTCTCTAGCAGTAGCATCTTTGATGCTTTTGACAGTAGTATGAGCCAGATTAGTAAATTTCTATTTTGATGCTTCCCACAGGGCTTTGCAACTTCACATTGTGAGTGTGCCCCTGTTACAAATGAATTGTACTTTAATCGACATAGATGGTCTATGATGGCTTTTTTGTAAGACTATACGGTTTTATTACATATATTGTACTTTAATCGACATATAACAATATCCAAGTGGTGGTTGGCATGAGCTTGAATATGGTAAGTTGTATGCATCTTGAAGTTGAATATGATATGTTGTATACATCTTGAAGTTGAACTTTGATTAGACTTTGTCAGCATTTGATGAATCATAAATGTCATTTCATTATTAATCTTGTGAGTGTGAGGTGTAGGAATAATAACTAATTGAGAACATCAATTCAAATCCATAATATAGAGGATACTAATTTATTTATTGCAGTTTAGTGCAGAAATTATTTATTTTTTCTAATAATGAAATAGGTACAACTATATTGAGATAAAATGAAGCTTTTCTCTCATATGAAGATGTCACATTGGCAAATTGGTCTATATTATAATACACAAGACATAAGTAAAATCAAAATGCTCTTTTCAAATCCTTCCAAATTCTATGTTAACTTGTGACTCATTACTGTATGCTGGGAGAGGGAAGAGTGTGTGGCTTCAGGGTACAGTTTTGGACTTGAACCATTATCATTAAAGGTTTTTGATTGTTTACAAAATATCCTTTCATATCCCTTCATGGATGTCACATGCGTAGGGTATGACCCCGAGCGTTCGATCAAGTGGGGGGGCAAAATAGGAGCATACGTAGGGTAATTATGCCTAACTGGATATGTCAGAGCCGACGGTTCATCATCATGATGAGCAGAAGGAGAAATCGGCCACATGACAACATTCCATTGAGTGAGACTAAAGATTTTTTTGCCAATCAAAAAATTGTTGCCCTAATAAAACTGTAGGGCAACTTGAAAAATTGAGATAGGATTTCGTAGGGACCCCTCTCGTGGCCCCGTAGGTTCAAACGGATTGTTCGCGGGTGCCACAGATTCCAGGTTAGGTTCCATCAAAGTTAGACAATTTTGAGCACAAGGGCACTCAAGGGACAACATCGCTAGGGTATGATCCCGAGCATTCGATCAAGTGGGGGGGAAAAATAGGAGTATGCATATGATAATAATGCCTAACTGGACATGTCAGAGCCACCAGTTCATCATCGCGATGAGAAGAAGGAGAAATCAGCCACGCGACAACATTCCATTGAGTGAGATTAACGATTTTTTCGCCAACTAAAAAATTGCTACCCTAATAAAACCGTAGGGCAACTTGAAAAACCGATATAGGCTTTTGTAGGGACCCCTCTCATGGCCTCATAGGTTCAAATGAATCATTCTCAGGTGCCACGGATTTCGAGTTAGGGTATGTCAAAGTTTGACAATTCTGAGCACTTAGGGCACTCAAGGGACGACGCCGATAGGGTATGACCCTGAGCGTTCGATCGAGTGGGGGGACAAAATAGGAGCATGCATAGGGTAATAATGCCTAAATGGACATGTTGGAGCCAATGGTTCATTATCGCAACAACCAGAATGAGAAATCGGCCACGCGACAACATTCCATTGAGTGAGACTGACGATTTTTTTGCCAATCGAAAAATTGCTGCCCTAATAAAACCGTAGGGCAGCTTGAAAAATCGAGATAGCCTTTCGTAGGGACCCCTCTCATGGCCCCGTAGGTTCAAACAAATCATTTGCAGGTGCCACGGATTCTGTGTTAGGTTCTATCAAAGTTTGACAATTTTGAGCACTTAGGGCGCTCAAGGGACGACGCTAGTAGGGTATGACCCCGAGCATTCGATCGAGTGGGGGGGAAAAATAGAAGCATGCATAGGGTAATAATGCCTAACTGGACATGTTGGAGCTGATGGTTCATCATCGTGATGAGCAGAAGGAGAAATCGGTCACGCGACAACATTCCATTGAGTGAGACTGACGATTTTTTCGCCAATCGAAAAATTGCTGCCCTAATAAAACTATAGGGAAAATTGAAAAACTAAGATAGGCTTTCATAGGGACCCCTCTCATGGCCTCATAGGTTCAAACAGATCATTCGCAGGTGCCATAGATTCTGAGTTAGGTTCGGTCAAAGTTTAACAATTTTGAGCACTTAGGGCGTTCAAGGGACGACGCCGGTAGGGTATGACCCCGATCGTTCGATTGAGTGGGGGGGAAAAATAGGAGCATGCGTAAGGTAATAATGCCTAACTGGACATGTTGGAGCCGATGCTTCATCATCGCTACGAGCAGAATGAGAAATCGGCCACGCGGCAACATTCCATTGAGTGAGACTAATAATTTTTTTGCCAACTAAAAAATTGCTGCCCTAATAAAACCGTAGGGAAACTTGAAAAATCGAGATAGGCTTTCATAGGGACCCCTCTTGTGGCCTCATAGGTTCAAATGGATCATTCGCAGGTGCCACGGATTTCGAGTTAGGTTCCGTCAAAGTTTGACAATTTTGAGCACTTAAGGCGCTCAAGGGACGACACCAGTAGGGTATGACCCCAAGCGTTCGATCGAGTGGGGGGGAAAATAGGAGCATGCGTACAGTAATAATGCCTAACTGGACATGCCAGAGCTGAAGGTTCATCATCATGACAAGCAGAAGGAGAAATCGGCCACGCGACAAGATTCCATTGAGTGAGACTGATGATTTTTTTGCCAACCGGAAAATTCCTGTCCTAATAAAACCGTAGGGCAACCTAAAAAACTGAGATAGGCTTTTGTAGGGACCCCTCTCATGGTCCCATAGGTTCAAACAAATCATTTACAGGTGCCAGAGATTCTGAGTTAGGGTCTGTCAAAGTTTGACAATTTTGAGCACTTAGGGCGCTCAAGGGATGACATCGATAGGGTATGACCCCAAGTGTTCGATCGAGTTAGGGGGAAAAATAGGAGCATACGTAGGGTAATAATGCCTAAATGGACATGTGAGAGCCTATGGTTCGTCATTGCGATGAGAAGAACGAGAAATCGGCCACGCGACAACATTCCATTGAGTGAGACTGACGATTTTTTCGCCAACCGAAAAATTGCTGCCCTAATAAAACCATAGGGCAAATTGAAAAACCAAGATAGGCTTTTGTAGGGACCCCTCTCATGGCCCCATAGGTTTAAACAAAATGTTTGTAGGTGCCACGGATTCCAAGTTAGGGCCCATCAAAGTTGACAATTTTGAGCACTTAGGGCGCTCAAGGGACGACACTGGTAGGGTATGACCCCGAGCGTTCGATTGAGTGGGGGATAAAATAGGAGCATGCATAGGGTAATAATGCCTAACTGGACATGTCAGAGCTGACGGTTCATCATCGTGACAAGTAGAATGAAAAATCAGCCACGCGACAACATTCCATTGAGTGAGACTGACGATTTTTTCGCCAACTGAAAAATTGCTGCCCTAATAAAACTCCAAGCGTTCGACCGAGGTGGGGAGAAAAATAGGACCATGCATAGGGTAATAATTAATTGTATCAAGAATTGTTCATTAAATTAATTGTATTGTATTGTTCATTGAATGAATTGTATTGTATTGTTGATTAAATGAATTGTATTGTTCATAAATTGTATTGTTCATTAAATGAATTATATTGTTCATTATAAAAACAACACTTACGATGAAATGAAATGAATTGTATTGTTCATTAAATAGCCATTATTAACCATTGTTAATTATTGGAATGAAGATTAAAGATTTCCATGATAACACCACACATAGATGAGCAACAATTTATATGATCGAATATCAACTTCTATATATATAAAAAATGTCAAATGATTACAAATGTATGTCCATACACAAATATGGCATAAATGCCAACTGAAACAAAATGTATGTCTAAATACGTGAATGTATGCCCATATACAAAATATACATGCCAACTAGACATGTAAGCATCCCAAAACTATCTCTAACATCCTAAGCTACTGATGGATCATCAAAATCGATCCTCTTCACCACACTGCTCGGCTCTAAAGGATCCTGCACAAGAAAAACAAACCACGATTAATATTAGTTATATTATATAATTCACATTAAAAAAGTTAACATAAAAATGAACTATAATTGAACTATTCATGTTTACCTCATCTCCACATTTTCTCTTCAGCTTTGTAGGACTCTTGATGTATGTCTTCGGTAGAGGAGGTATGTTTTGAATATTTCCATACACAACCTACATATGTTCAGAAACATGACATTGATACAAGTTAGCATATAATTATCATTGATAATAACAAATTATATCTACTAATCAAAAAATAAAATAAACACACATCTATTCGAGGCATCTCTTCTTCTTCTTCAAGTATACTGGGTGTAGTCATCAAGGATGTGGAGCCAAGAATTCTCTGTATATATACACAACAAGTATACGAAACTATCAATCTATATCTAGACATGTATAATCACTATAAGTTATTTAAACTATTCATTCAATCATATTTGCATTCAATTACCTTTCCCTTATCTCCAACCGCACTACCAAATCCTAAATCACACTACCCTGCACTCATGCCTGCTTATGCCCTACAAGAGTAAAATAAGATATGCATGCAAGTTACTACATAATCTAATTAATAGAAATATAAATGATGAGCATGTATGTACAATAAAATACAAACGACTAGGTGCAATAATATATGTACCATCAAGCTATCAAGGCCAAATGAAATTGCCGACAAGGTGTCCTCTTGAATCTGTCTCAACTCATCCTTGGTCATCAACTATTAAATAGACCATGTAAATAAAAATTAGTACTTATTATTATCTAATTTATAAATATTTAATTAAAATATAAGATGAAATGTGAAAATACAAATCTTACCACTACATCATCAATGTATGATGACAGTGCCTCCTCGCCTCTAGCATGTGAGGACTCCCCAGGGTATCGTCCAGTCTATGTAATAACATCTGGTGCATCATGCATCTCATGCACCTCATAATCTGCACTATCCACAAGATGATCGATGGACTATTCTACTGGACCCAAGCATACGTGCCCACACATGACACAACTATGGGGCACGCATATGTGTGGAGCTGAGGATGACATGTCAATGCCACTAGATGCACCACTACCATCAAGAGTAGGCTGAGCTACTGACGTAGCCTGAGAAACCAAAAGGCTACTCAAAGAGTGAATAGCTGATATGGTCCATGAAGCTACCTCACAAATGATATCAGGATGTTGCACTGCAGGTGGGGGATCAACAAGAGGAGGGGGGACATACGGGCCCTAGACTACTCTGACAGCCCCAGGTCTATTTTGGGGCATACCTAAACCTACACTCTGGAAAGGTTGGATGTCAAAGTAGTTCACATGTTTGTGTAAAACAAACTCATCATACAATTTTTTTATAAAATAGAAGGGGATATCAAGATTGTTGTTGGGTGGTTTGTCAAAAACCATCCACCAACAATCCCAAAATTTTTTCACAATTCCATCATTTGTGCACCATTTAATAGAAAGTTTTGTTTTTTGGGGATATATGGGCTGACTAGTACAGGGATTGACAAACAATGAGGCGATTTCGGCTTTGGATATCTCAAGATCCTTGATACCCTTATACTATAAGCCATCTACATATTTTTCCCTCATAGAATCTTGCCACAAAAGGGTGGCATCGAGCTCCTCAGTCATGGTTTCCATACTTTTTATGATCGACATGAGAGGATCAAACATTGGGTTTAGATGAGGGATCCTATGATATACTTCTGCAATCCCCCTCAATTCATTCAAATTTTATGCAATCAATGCCTGAATTGAGGGGGGGTTTGGCAAATGAGGGTTTGGCTGTTGCAGTTGTGGTTCGTTAGTGTTTTCATTGTTATCCCCCATTTTTAACTTAACTGAATGTAAACAATTAAATTTAGTTAACAAACTTAAACAATTAGGTATTTGATTTAAAAAAACCTAGTTTCGATTAAAAAAACCATATTTTCAATGAAAAATCAAATAAACATTATCAAAAAATAGAAAAAATGAATGAAAATGATTCAAAACGATAAAATTCTTACCTCTGAATCTATCTTTTAGCAATTTTTTGTCAAAAAACTGGATATCGGATGGAGCGGATATCGAATTATGACGAAATCGCGTGGCCCGTGAGTTAAAAATGACTCACGAGCTGCCACTGTCAAAATATAAAAGTCTTAGAAAATCAGATATCCAATTTTTGTACTTATATTATTTTTAAATAACATATATAATATAATAATATATTATATAATACGTATTGTATTATATTATATAATATAATATAATATAATATTATATATAATATAAAATAATATTATATTGTATTATATATAATATAATATTATATTATATTATATTATATTATATATAATATATTATTATTATAATATTATAATATAATATAATATAATATAATATATTATTATTATTATATTATATTATAATATAATATTATAATATAATATAATATTATAATATAATATAATATTATATTATAATATTATATTATTATATAATATAATATTATATTATAATATTATATTATTATATAATATTATATTATATTATTATATAATATAATATAATATTATATTATATATTACATTATTATGTTATATATAATATAATATTACATTATTATAATATATATAATATAATATTATATTATATTATATATATTATTATATAATATATATTATATAATATAATAATAGATTATATATTATATGATATGTAACATATAATATATTTTTTAAATTAAAATTACAAATAAAAATCGGATATCCAATTAAATTGGTTTAATCGGATATCTGATTTGGATAGGTAATTACCAGGCCAAGGTGTACTGACACCCAGACCAAGCAAAAAGTCAACATGGATTTTCACATTTTTAGGCGAGTGAAGAAGGCTATTTTTTTCACATCGCCACTTTTTGGCCCCCCTTGATCTTGCACTAACCCATCACATGGAATTGAAATTGTCTTTGTCTTATTGGTATAGAGATGTCATACATAGTGACACCATTCCATAACTCCAACAACTCATCGATAAGAGGCTCAATATATACATTCATATCTTTAACTTGGTACTTACATAATCGAATGAACACAAACATTACATAATTATTATGACCATTTTACTGCAAGATTTATTATTAAATCTAGTTGACTATTAAATGATAAAATACCTAGAACAATCATTGCCAACATTATGTGCTCCCTCTTTATTGACATTCATGAAGGAATGTTATTGTTGATAACAAAAATAGGCCACATTGAGTAAACAGATCTCAGCTCTCCAAATGGATTGACACTGTTTGCTGCCAATGAAAGCCTGAGATTATGAGGTTCTTCCTTAAAGTGTGGCCACTTTTCCTCTATGTCCATAAATGTTGAACCATCCGTAGGCATTTGAATAATGGCATCTCGACTTCTATTGCATGCATGGTAATCCATAAATTGTGCCAAGCTAGTGCACTTGAATAATAGTTGCATACGTGGAATAATGGGAATATAGCGAAGAACCTTGCGAGGAACCCTTCTTGTTATTTGATCTGTTTGATATCTACTGATATGACATTTAAGACATTCAATCTGAAATTCATGTTGTTTCATTGGTACAAGCATCTATTGCTTGATACTCCATTCCAATATCTTTCATAATGACAGATAATTCTTGGTATGAGCGACGTAGAATATTTGATGGTGGTAACAAAAACTCACCTATCAATCTACAACAAAAAAATATAATTTGTTAATATAAAGAATATTAATGTTATAGCATGATTCATCATTTATTAACTATAATGACATATATGACATACCTTAACATACATGAGATTATTATGTTGGATAAACAATTCATAACCTTCAAGTTCACCAACAACAATACAACAGAGAGAAGAGTTGTCTAGGTGCCTTCATAAAGGGCCTTAGATGCCTTCTCAAGTAGAGGGACATCATGAACAACATCAAGGTCATCTTCATCATCATGATCAGTTGTGCCAGTACTGAATGTGTCATGGATCAACGTATTTGCACCATCATCTTCAATTGTGTTTTGTGGCTCATGATCATCATCTTCCATGGGATCATTATCTTCAGCTTCAATATTCACACCTCCATGTTCCTCCACTTTGAAAACCATATTCTTTGGGTTGTGTTGATCCATATCATGTGCTTCGGGGTGCTCAAACTATATAAAATTGATAAAATAAATAAACCATGATCATGATCTCATCATCAAGTGATTTCTTATGTATATAAATTGTAAAACGATATAATGAAAAATTTACCAATGGATGATAATCATGTCCACCTTCAATGTGACCATGCAGCCTACAATGTTTCTTAGCCATTTTGATTAGAAGTCTTCTAGTCTTTAACCCCTTACAAATTGTGTAGGGTCAATAACATTTTCCATCACCTTTTCTTTTCAAGTTAGACCACAATCTAGCAATTGTCTCCTTAGTTTGTTGCTCGCTGATATTGTCTGACATGGTCTTTCTTCACAGGCAAAAAAATTGGGCTATAAAACTAGTTATATACAAGTTGAAATGTTAGTTATGAAATCACATTTTAGTACAATATACCAAATTAAATTACTTGAACATAGAAATTATGCAAATTGAACCAAAACCATTTAACTTTTCTTTTTCATCTCAAAACATATCTAATGGCTTTGTGGTGATTTAGAGCAGGTGATATGCCCGTTGGGAGTCATAGACTTGAGTTAGTCATAGACCCAATTTATAGAGAGTCATAGACCCAAGTTAGTTTAAAAGGAAAGTAACTATCCATTCCCATGCTCATGCATACTTACATGACTAATTCTGCCCTTGTGTATCCTAAACATTGGAGAGACCTTATTTGACTTGCCTAATCAATGTGGTTGTTGTCCTAATATTAAATATTGAGTTCTACCCTTGCCTCTGCATCAAACTTCTCACATCATGTTTCTTCACCAAAACACACTATTCCCAATATTCCTCAATACCCTCAATGGAGGGGCATGTATAATGGTTTCAACATACAAAGTCAATGATCATACACTCCATTCTTCTAGAAACCCTTGGATACATTACTTGGCTTCTAGGCTTGTGAAAACTAATATGAATTGATCTAACACCATGAGGATAGAGTCATGTTTCATGGAAACTGATCATAAATTGTGAAGACTGAGAGAGTTGAGAAACACAACACCACAAGAGCCTAAAGATCTTCTACAAGCTAAAAACAATCTATTACAAGGAGAAGCAAGGAAGCAAAATAATCTGAAGAACAAAAACACAAGAAAATATGCTCAAAAGAGGAGAGCTCAATATTCACCAAAAGTGTAAATGAGATAATGGTACAAAGAAAAGAAAACTAACTTTAATAGGTCAAGAAACCCTAAAAGGGAAAACCCTAGGCTTGCACATAATAATTAATAAACGAATTAATTATTATGCACCTAATGTTAGCTTAAGTGTAAAAAGATAATAGGGAACTTAAAGAATTAAACAACTATTGTTTAATTAATCAAGTAAAGACCCAATTACTCTAACACCCCCCCTTAAGCTAGACTTAGGGAGAAGCTAAAACCTAGAACAACTACTGAAAGCAAGAAAGATGGGTCCCGACAACAAGGCCTGATCAGGTACCCAAATACAATGAAATCTCTATGAAAGGGAGACAAAGGAGAAAACCCAGTGGGAAAAAAATCCTCTCCAAAAAGAGATAAAAGAACTTGCTGAAAGAAGAAGAAGAAGGAAGGGAGGCCTCATAAAGACCCCCCAAGGACAACTTCCTTCACCCCAAGCATAGAGTGCAACTAAAGATAGCACAGCAATGCAAAAGGTTTCGTGAAGATGTCTGCAACCTGCTCGGAAGTGGGAATGTACTCCAGAATGAGAACACCATCCTGAATCAACTGGTGGATGAAATGTATGTGAAGCTTAATGTGCTTCATCCGCTAATGCTCTATCAGGTTGCGGAAAATATGAATAGCACTCTGATTGTCACACCAAAGAACAATGGGACTATCAGGAGGAAAACCAAACTCAGTCATCAACTGTCATAGCCATAAGATCTCATGATTGGCAAGAACAACAACACGGTACTCAGCCTTTGTAGATGATAATGCATGAATAGTCTGCTTCTTGCAAGACCATGTGCTAGGATCAGAGCCAAGATAGAAAACAAAGCCAGAAGTAGACCTTCGATCAGTGACATTAGAAGCCCAATCTGAGTCAGTGTAGCCAATAATGTGAGGTTCCCCTGATGTGTAGTGAATGTCATGAGAACTAGAGCCCCAAATGTACCTCGAAATACATTTGGCAGCTTGCCAATGACTCTCATGAGGATCAAGGGAGAATTGAGAGACAAGGCCAACCACAAAAGAAATATCAGGATGAGTGTGAGTCAGGTACAACAAATTGCCAACCAACTGCCTGTAAAGTGTAGAATCTACTAAAGGAGTGGGACAAGCAGTAATCAAAACAACCCTTGACTAAAAAGGAGTGGGAGAAGGCTTGCAATCAAGCATGCCAAAGTGCTGAAGGAAGTCAAGAGCATACTTCTGCTAGCAAATAGAGAGCCCATCAGAAGACTGATTCACTTGAAGGCCAAGGAAATAGTGTAGAAGACCAAGATCTGTCATCTCAAACTGATCCATCAAGGCTCGCTAAATATGCTAAATCATAGAGGATGGGCTACCTATGATGAGGAGATCATCAACATAGAGCACAAGAATCAGGATCTCACCCTCAAGAAGCTGAATGTACACTATGTGATCAGAATGACTATGGGTGAACCTAGTGGAGAGCAAGAAAGAATCCATCTTCTCATACCAAGCCCAAGGGGCCTGTTTGAGACTATACAATGAATGCCGAAGTCTACAAACCAAAGAACTATCCTACACAAATCCCTGAGGCTGCTCCATGTAGATTTCCTCCTATAGGTCCCCATGTAAGAAGGCACTCTTCACATCCATCTAAAAATCAGGCCATCCCCTAGAAGCTGCAAGAGATAGTATAAAGCGAATAGAGTTCATCTTGGTGACAGGGGAAAAAGTCTCAGAGTAATCAATACCCTCAACTTGTGAGAAACCCTTCACAACAAGACGTTCTTTGTACTTATCAATGGAACCATTAGTAACATACTTAGTGCGATACAACTAGTGGCATCTAACCATCTTTCTGCCCTTAGGAAGAGGACAAAGATCCCAAGTATGATTCCTCATCAAAGAAGAATACTCCTCCTCCATAGCACAATCCCACTCAGGGTGTCCTGTAGCCTCTCAAAACTTCTGAGGATCATCTGAAATAGCATAACTCAAAAGACTACAACCCACAGTATGAGAACGGGTGTGACGAGTATCTGAAGGATTACCGGCCATAGGACCTACCACCTCAACAGTAAGGAGAGCCCACTTGGGCATCTGAGGTGGAGCAGGTCAAGGTGGGGATGGTGGATCATCAACACCATCATCAGAATCATCAACAAAAAGATCCTGAAGAGATGCAGTGGAAGGAGTAGGCAGAGGATTAGACACTGGAGTTGGGGGTATCCACTGTGGGAAGGTTCTCATCAAACTGAACATCCCATCGAAACAGGACCTCTCTGGAATCAAGATCAAACAACCTATATGCCTTAACATCCTCAGAGTAGCCAACAAAAATGAGGGGTCGGCTCTTCCACTCCATGGATTTCCTCTGAGCATTAGGAATAAAAGCCCATGCCTGACTGCCAAACACACAAAAAAAAGAAACATCAGGCTTGTCATAAGACCAAGCCTCCTCAAGAGTCATATGTCGAATCTCCTTGTGAGGCATCTGATTCTGAATATATTTGGCACAATTGACAACCTCAGCCCAAAAAAGATGAATACATGGACCTGGACTGAATCATACAATTTGCCATCTCCCGTAAAGTTCTATTCTTGCGTTCAGCGACACCATTCTGCTGAGGGGTGTAGGGAACAGTAAACTGATGCTGCAAACCATACTCAGTGCAAAAATATCTGAAAGCCTGATTCACATACTCCCCCCCATTATCTGTACGTATCCACCGAATAGAGCAATCAGACTGTTTCTCTACAAATGTCTTGAAGATTTGAAAGGAATCAAAAACATCAGACTTTTACTTAAGAAAGTACACCCATGTGTGTCTGGAGAAGTTATCAATAAAAGTAAGTACATACTTGGCCCCAAAAAAAGGAGTGGGAAATGACATGAGATCACTGTGAATCAACTCCAAGGGTGCCAAAGCATGAGAGGCTCCTCCCTTCAGAAATGGATCTCTGTGATGCTTGCCAAGCACACAACCATGACAAACACCATCAGTATAGGAAATCTATGGGAGCCCAAGAACAAGTGCCTATGTACTCATCTACTGAAGATATCTATAATTGACATGGCCCAAGCGCTCATGCCAAAGCTGACTCACTGAATCTACATGTGCTATAAGAGATGAACCTATACCCGAAGGGGGCTCAAATTCATCAAATTTGTAGAGACAAGATGCAGTATCAACACACCCAGTAGCCACAACCAAATCAGGGTCATGGAGGTCCCGAATAACCACATCATGTGGTGAGAACTCAACTGTCTTACCAGAGCCAGAGTGGCAAATCTGATAAATGGACAGGAGGTTCGTCGAGATGTCAAGGACAACTAGAACATCCTATAGAGTACCCCCATCCAGAGAGATAGAACCTGAACCCAAGAGTGAAAGTTGAACTGAGTCACCCACTACAATCTATGAAATACCACAAGAGGCAAGAGAAGTAACCAACTGCTGAGTGTGTGTCATGTAGTGAGAAGCACGAGAATCTAGTATCCATGTGGACCCATAGGTCAAAGCTCGAGCAGTGAGAGCATGACCTTTCCCTATGGAAGAAGAAGATGCCTGAGGTGAGGTGATGTGATGCTATTGCATGGCTTCCTCTAAAGCCTCTAATTGTTTTCAACACCTGGAAACGGGATGTCCTTCCTTGCCACAAAAACTGCAAGTGTCTCCTAATTTCTTCTTAGTCTTGGAGGAAGACTCACCAGACTGTAAATATCTCCCTTATTTTGGAGGAAATGGAGGTTTAGAATCAGATGTAGGAGGTGGCTTAGAGGAAGACTCACTGCTGGCAGAATTCTTCTTGGGCTTCAGTTTCTGCTTTTGCTTCTCCTTAGAGGACTGAGCAACCAATGCTTTGTTCTTGGATCCTAAGAGCTTATCCAGCTGAGAAAGATGAGATTTCTCATAAGACAAACACTCACAAAAGACATCAAAGGTAGGCATGTTGAAACGAGCACCCAAGCCATCCATGGTGGAGTAGAAAGCAAAGGCAAAAAACTGAAAGTGGCCCCGAAGCTTCGAAAGAATCAAGTGAATGCAGTCTTTGTCTGTCTTGATCTTGCCACATTCCTGAAGAATGGATCTTGTAGTCTTGAACTTGTTCAAAAAATCCTCAATGGTGGGAAAGGAATCATGTGACAAAGAAACCAACTCTGTCGCAATCTGTAATGCCTGAATCTCATTAACCCTCTCAAAGAGAGAATCAAACTTCAACCACATAGCCCAAGGAGTGAGAAACTAATCAAGGTGAAATAGAAGACTGTTAGAGACATGCAAAGAGAGAAAACCCATGGCTTCATCCATCTTGTTCCTATGCTGAAGAAGCTCATAAGGACGTTGCAATACAAGTTGAACCTCATCCATACAAGATCACAACCCTCGTGCCCAGAGAAGCCTCATGATGAGGGGGTTCCAGGTGTGATAGTTGTGTGAATTCAACAACTCAACTGAAGGATCTGCCATGAGAACAAAACTCTGCACCTGCACCTGCACCTGCTTGTTGGTTTTTTTTTATTATGTGATCTTTCATAATAAATAAAAGATGTAGAAGGTTTTGTTTGTTTTGAGAGTTTTGGTGTTCTTGATTTCTGATATAAATGATAGAAAGCGAGAAAAAAACACCCCCTCACAATAGATAAACCCAAACCCTAGTACATACTGATGAGAAGGAAGTAGTGCATAAGCAAAAAAAATTCAAACTGACATATCAGGTACCTAATGAAAATTTTGAGAAAAAAGATCACAAATTTGAATAGAGAATGCTGAGAGCTTTCCAACGCCTATTCGTTTTCAAAAAACGGAGTCCGTTTGCCCCATTCTACGAGCCCAAAAGTGCAAAAAAGAGGCTTGACTTTGACTGAAAAAAGTATAGTCAAATAGCAAAGTCAGAAACAAAATCCAACACCACGACGTCCGACTCAGAACCATCTTTTTGGCGCCTATTTTTTTTCCAAAAAATGACCTCGGATGCTCAAGATATGGCCAAACAACGAACCCTCCCTCAAAAAGGCTAGAGGGTGGTGGTCCGATGGCGGAGCCAAGAGGAGGTGGCGCAGGGGTGACACTCAGGTGGTGCACCGGTAGAACTCCGACGGTGCTCCCAGGAGGAGCGATGGGCGGTGAAGGAGGTTGTTGTTCGGGGGTGGTGGCGGAGCCAGGCGATAGCGACACAGCTGGCAGCGTTGCTGGCGTGGGTGGGTGGCGCGGCGGGCTAGGGCTGTAGACGGTCGGCGGAGCGGAGTGGAGCTTGCAGAAGCCGCCGGGGGCCGGAGGTTGGAGGGTCAGTGGGGGCCGGCGGGGCCAAACTGACAGGTTCGGTAGGGGTCGTACAACGGCTAGACTATTAGGTCCAGTACCCTGTGCAGAACAACTCCCCCCCCAAAAAAATTTTTGAAACCCTTTGGTTTTTTTTGAAGCCCTTTTTTTAATTTTTAATTTTTTTTTGAAGATTTTTTTTTTGAAAAATCAAAATTTGGCCAGCATGCTGTAAAAAGGCAAAAATATATTTTTTTTGAAATTTTTTTCTCAATTTGCATGCCAGAGCTGTACGACCTGGTGTTGGAGAAAAAATCACCCCCAGTTGCTCACGGGTCAAAATTAGCCAAGTTTTACATGACTATAGGGGTTTTTGGGCCTTCTGAGCACGATGGTGAGGTCTGTTTAGGCCCAAACTGCTTAGAAAAAGAGGCCTATCCCTAAGTACAAAAAAAAACTTCCTGAAACCCCAGATCTGCTTCTAATGCAAAAATTCTCAAAGAAAGAACATATAGCTACAGATCTGAAGCTCTGATACCATGAGAGAGTTGAGAAACACAACACCACAGGAGCCTAAAGATCTTCTGCAAGCTAAAAATAATTTTTTACAAGGAGAGGCAAGGAAGCAAAATAATATGAAGAACAAAAACACAGGAAAATATGCTCAAAAGAGGAGAGCTCAATATTCACCAAAAGTGTAAATGAGATAATGATACAAAGAAAAGAAAATTAACCTTTAATAGGTCAAGAAACCCTAAAAGGGAAAACCCTAGGCTTGCACATAATAATTAATAAAAGAATTAATTATTATGCACCTAATGTTAGCTTAAGTGTAAAAAGATAATAGGGAACTTAAATAATTAAACAAATATTATTTAATTAATAAAGTAAAGACCCAATTACTCTAACAAAGACAAGGTTCACACCTAAGTGTTGGCTCTTAGCAATGCCACACTTCCAAAATTGTCAGTCTCAAGACATCTCCTATTAGGTCAACACTTATTGATGGCGACAAGGCCAAATCAATGTATCTATGCTTCAAACTCCTTACTCTAGGCTTGGAGGACCCTACAACAGGTCTATTAATTTTACCATTATAATTATTTTTTAATGGATGAGGATCTATATTATTATTTCCAAAATAGTGTTATTCATATTCACAAAAAGAAAGGTAAGTGGAAAGAGTGACATCTTGTTGTGATGTATTCACACATCACCCCATTGCAAATGGGAACCCCCACTTTTTGGCTTTCTAGGTTAGTTGTATTAGCTTAGTTGGTTGTTGTTGAGTCTTTGTTGTTAACCTTTTGTTCGTAGTTGCTTAGGAGCTGGCCAAGTATTTCTCTTTGAAATGAAGTGAGGTTTAACATTCCCTTTGCCCAGCCAAGGCATAATCCCTTCCACTTCTGTCGATCTTATCTATGGGTGCCCAAACCCAATCACTCCCATTTCCATTTCCTTCCATTTCCACCTCCCCTAACACTCTTCACTTCTATTTACCATACCTTCTAACTCACCTACCTTCCTATCCTCTATCCTTTATCCACCTTTCATACCTCATGCCTTAACCTCCTTCACATCTTAACTTAAACCTACCCTTCCATCTTACACCCTCACCTCCCTCCACTAACTTCCTTTCCACCTTACCCCTACCACTATTATATCCTAGCATCTCCCTTCCCCTCATACCTTATATCTAGAACTCCCCTCCACAATTCCCACCCCTTTACCCCTTTATTCCCCTAAAATCACCTATTCTAACCCACATCCCATAAGTCTTACTTCCTTTATTTCTCTAAGCTTACCTCTACCACACACCTATTAACCTACCCTTTCCATCTTATCACCTACCACCCTACCCCCTTACCCTTTTTCCTTTCTCCTTATAACTCGCATTATAACCTACATCCCCTTTACCCTTTCATTACCCCCTTATACCTCCCACTCCACTTTATTCCCCAACATATCCTAACTCCAACCCCTTCTACCTCCCACATCCTAAACCTCTTTCCCCCCCACACATCTCCTTCTTCCATCATTTATATCCCTTATGTCCCCCTTTCCCCACACATCCCATTCCCTCCTCTTTCTCCACATAGAAGATACCCTTAACATTTCCTACCACTCCCCCCTCATATTTCTCTCCACTGTATCATATCATCCTTTTGGGCAAGAGCACCTAGCACAAGATGGCCACCATGAAGCCAATTTAGTAATAGGTCAAGGTTTTTTATTTTGGTTATTAATAATGTCTTAGAAGACCATATTTTATGTAATAAATGTCATTAAGACCATTAGATGGTGTACTGAGTCCTAGTGGGGGCCATGATGATCAATATTGTCAAAATTGTCACTATGTTGCAAATATGTCTCAATGGGTCAAATGTGATTTTTAATAATATGTAAAGGTCTTATAGACCTATTTGAACCTATTTCTATCATTTTTGAGTCATAATGGTCTTGGGTTGAGTCTAGGATGAATTTTTGACAAAGTTGCTAATATTTTCAACATTGTTAAAGCAACATTTTGTGCATTTTATGAGAAATTAGGTGTTAGTTTGTTGACACAAGTTTAAAAGGTGGTTCTAACCATTGAGGGAGGATTTGGAGTTTTTTAATAATGAACTCTCCATGACCAAGGGTCGGTTGAGCATTGTAACTAAGCACAATAAATCAATATCTCCGTTTTACCCTACAATTTATGAATTCTTTAACGTTGCAAACTGCTATATTGGATTTTGGTGTTCCTTATATAGTTATTTTTCTTGAAAAAAATCTTTAATGTGTTATGGCGGTCAATCCTCTTCAATCTCCCTTTGGTTTCATCTTGTTTCATTCTATATTGCAAAAGTTATAGCCAAATTGGTGAAAACTGTCAAAAACCTAGTCTAGGTAACCTGAGGCAAACTAAAATGTATTAGGGGTCATTTCCATGTTGATAAATCCATTTGAAGGCATGGGATGACCCATAAAATCATGTATTTTGTTTTCTTAATCATTACAGGGTCTCATGAGCATTTTGGCATGTGCAAATATGTGGAAGGTGTTGATTTTTGTGTCTTAATCTGAGAACACAGTGTATGCATGGAGTTTGGATGGTGTAATTGACTCAAGGGTACTTGAATGGTCTTTTTAAGGGATTGGGTAATTTATGAGGGAGTTATAAACATAATCCAAGTGTTTGGTGACCAAAAAATCCCATCAATCCGTGAGGGTGTATGACTTTCCTAAATCTTGCATTGACTGTCATAATTTGACAATGAGTTGACTTAGTCCATTAGCGAGATTGGGAAGGAGTTTGGTGTTGGTGGAAGGTTTAAGGAGGTAAAAAATCATCATAAATAATTTTAGAGAGTGTTGTGAAGAAGAATGGCCATGAAAGGAGTGACTGTCCTAAGTGCTTGAGACTATCACAAAAAGTGAGTGTTGCAGCAATGAATCTTCCTTTGACCATTGGGTGGTTGGGAGGGTAATGACCCATGGTGGTATATGTTGAGTGGTCCTTGTAATAGTATCCGAAAGTACAGTGGTTTTTGTATATCTAATACATTTTGTGAGTTGAGTACCAGGGGGGATTAGAAGACCTAGTTGAAGGAGGATTTGTGTGAATAAGGGTTGAGGGTGTCGGTGGTGATTGAATGTTGGATAGTTGTATTGTGACTTAGACATGTTTATTTGTCCTATTTTGGTGAGTATGGATGTATTTTGGGGTATTGAATCCTTTTGAGTAACTTGTGGCCTTGTGAGGGGTCTTGTGAGTCAGTGAAGGGTTGACACCTGATTGAATAGGTGAGTTGGGAGAAATATCTCTCTAGTTGGTTGAGTTTATTGGATTCTCTACATCACCATTCCTTTTTGGTATCAATCCATTCAAACTTCCACCCAAAGATTCAATATTGTCAAAGTTCAAAATACATTTCATTGTTGTCCTTACTATTTTGCATCAACTTTCATATCACTAGGTAGTATTTTGCTTAGAACTATCATCTTTCATGGTAGGATACCATCTTAGTCCCTTGAGTTAAGTTATCTTACCTTTAGAATTTATCATTTCTTAGGAAGTCATACCTCCCAAGGTAACAATGATACAAGATAACAAAGTGTTCATGTGGCCAGTTTGTTCAAGGGGAAAATGTCACTAATCAAATTGGAATGTCAATTTCTCAATCTGCCTAAGCTAAAAGGTTAAAATAAATTGCAAAAGATAGAACAAGACTACGACAAAATGAATTATCAGTATTACCTAAACCCACATTATCAACAAAATATAGAAATAACCTTGTATGCAAATAATTTATCATGCCAAAATTGCCAATTCTAACTTGAAAATGAAACCAAGAAAAGCTCTAGAACAACTACTACTATTCATTCACATGTTCATTATTAACCTCAATCACCATGAAAGATGCACAGATTGATTATAACAAAGAAGATGTTTGATAAATGTAAATGTTAATTCAAGATATGGGTTCGACTAGAGCCATAATGAGGGAAACATATAACATCCCTTATGCATTCTCTACTTAAACTACATAGAAAAATGAAGAGCTATGGGTCTATGTAGCCTTGAAATTATAATCATCATGCCATGATCATCAAAACACTTAGTCACCTTATAGATACAATCAACCATAGTCTAATGTGCATCAAGCCAATCCATGTCGAATACTATGTTGTAAGATCACAAGGGTGTAATTCAAAGATCCACTAATACATGGTGATGCCCCTGAAAGCCAATTGGAAAACCCTAACCACTAAATCTACAACCACCTTGTGATCCCTTGAGAATAAAGCAACCTTCCACCTATTATCCTATCTAGATGCCCACTAGCTTTCAACACTCCATTATAGATGGGAAAATAAAAGAAAAAGATGCCCTAAAATCAAATGTTACACTAACTCATTCACTATTAATCATACCTACAACCTTGATGATCATGGACTAATGGTCAATTTGATAGTTCTCAATCATTGAAAAAACTCTATGGGTTTTACCCACATATCAAATATCTACTTTGACATCCTAGGATGGTGTCCACCTACTCTAAAGCCTTGTGGGCACTCTCTGTCTACTACTAACATATACATAACATGTGCCTCTCATATAACCCAATGTTGGCTAGGCCCCACCATAATTAGAAGATCCTAACTACTAAAAACACTACATTCTCCCCTAAAAGGTTGTTGAGCAATAGAAGGCCTAGCTTGATATCCCTATAGTCTCTCATACCTAAAATATCCTTGTGTCGATGATGGTCACATGTGACAACCCTATGGCCCCTACTATGCTCTAGACCTTTGTCCCTAATATTGATACTATTGGGGTTTTTTTAAAATCCTATAGTAAGTCTAAATTCTCCTTTGAAGGATGGGGAGGCCTATGGACACTTTATTCCCTCGATCAAGGTTACAAACTTCTCTCATGCCTCTTGTGTCCTCCCATGTATCTCATTTTCCATAAGAGACTTTTCCATAGCAACCCTATAGTCATTTGGATTGTCCATGTGTACGAAAACTAAAATTTTGGGCTTTCCACCCCTAATGAAATAATTGACAAGTAACTTGTCTTGAATGTAATCTACAAACTACAAGAACTCCAAAAACTAACTCTCATGTTGAGCCACTATGAAACCTCATTATGTAAGTTGTGAAACTCATCTATGCATCTCTGTCAAAAATATTTTAAAATAGAAAGCACTTTGAAGTACTCCAAAATGGTATCCCATGATAGGGTTTCAAATGTGAGTTGGTGCATTTTATCCTCCTACCACAAGGTGGAAGCAAGTCCTCTCAAAAATTGTATTGGAAATTATGCCTTTAGGTTGCTCACATATAGATGCAACCCAAAGCATAAGTCCAAGCTAAGTAACCAAGACTTAGCCTCAACCCCATTTGTGGATCTTAAAAATGTAGACGATTGGAGATGAAGCAACTCTCGAATATGATCCTTTATCTCATGATATGTGCTTTTTATAGTCTATACCTCTTTTATTTATGCATGATGAGGCTAGGTAATGTGTATTGATCAATATTCTATCTCCTCTATGTGTATTTGCCAAATTCAAGGCGAACTCCTAATAAGATCCCAAGATGCAAGTATATGCTCCTCTACTACAAGTGGATCCTCATGACGTGCCTCTATTGTGGGTGAAAACCTATCCTATATCACACCTATCAAATTATATAAAGCTTGTAATATTTGAGGTCCATACTCGGGCTACTCATCTTGGTGAAAACTCTCAAAGTGATATGACTCTTTTTGTCCCTCATATGAATGTGCTCCTCTTGAAGCACTAGGGGATGGATATCAACTCTGTTGAGTTCCAACTCCAATGCAAGGGGACTAATGTGACTATCCATCCATATGTCATTATATTGGCCAAACGATGAATCAGAGAACAAATAGTTAGACTTGGAGTGTACCCCCAAGGTAGTGGGAGGCAGAACTCGAAGTCCCCTTATTGTAGAGAGCCTTACTTGATTCTAGGCACAACTTTCTCGAAGCATCCCTCAACTAATCAAGGAGTTATATCCATCGAGAATACAATATTGATTCTGGGAAGGAAGGTCTGGAAGGTCTAATCGGCCCCTTCCATAGATCGTAGTTTCTTAAACCCCTACAATTCTATGGGTGGAATTCCCCTTCAATAGATATTAGTTTATTCAAAGGGATTGCTCTGAGAAACTTTAACTCTCACTCCTCAATCATAGATATATGGTTTTATGATGAGTGGATTCCTATAGGGATTACGCATTCAGGGAACCACACCTTTGACCAGGAGTCATTCGGCCTGGAGATTGGATAATCAGTATGAATATGAGATTGACCAATTTGCATCTAAAACTTGGTCAATTAACCAACCTATGTCTCATTTCCTAACATATTTTTCATTAAAAAGGAAGGTCTCATACTCCAAGAGTTGCTTCTACAATCGGTCAATATCCCACAAGAATGCAAGCATAGCTAACATGTATAAAAGCAAAAGTTGTAGAATCTCTTGAAAGGAATATCTTGAATGGTGTAATTTTTTGCATGGTGAAATTAAGGTGAATAATCTACCTCCTATGCAATATTGCAATGCAACACAAGTTGGGGGTTGAAGTCAATGTGAACGCCTACATGGGATTGCAATGTACAAATGACTTGCCCTCTTTTTTTTAAGTAATGGTCGTTGTCGTTGAATTTCCAACGAACGTGGGTACGTTTTTGAAAAAAAAAAATCATTACTAATGCCTTCTTTGTCGAAACCAAATGTCAAATTACCATCAGAATTCCGACGAATTCCGAGGAATTTGGTCACAATATACCTTCTCCGTCAAAATCCTCCATCGGAAATCTAGACCAAATGTATTAGTGACTAAATAAAAATTTATTTCAATTAAAATTAAATTCTCGAGATAACTCAAATTTTCTTCATCTTTAAACTATTTAAACTCTAAACATCTCACAAATAAAATCAAAGATTTCTTACTATTTGAAAAACCATAGAATGAAATTACTTATATCATATATGATGTTTGCATGTATAGGTTGGGGGGCCAATTTTAGGGTTCCCATGGGAAGAAGGGATGGCATTATATCCCTTTAACAATTTGTATTGATAAACCTTTGATTAGATTTCATAAGCTTCAAACAAATCAAGATCTATTTCATTAAAAAAAGGCTTAAATTTGAGAAATTTGGTTGTGCTCATTGAGGTTCACACTATTGACACCTCTCATTGAGGAGTTGTTTTAATAAGAATCTGCAAATTCATAGATTTGTCCATAATTAAGTCATATGCAAAGAAACTCATAATAAAATGCAAGCCAAGAGAGAATAAGAGCTTAGTAGAGATGGATCTAAGAAGTTTTCTAGCATTTGATAACCATTAGTGTATCAACTTAAGGAATAAACAAGTACTCTTTGCATCTGAAGCTGCAACTGTCACAAATCCTGAAGTAAGCTCCTTGGTACATTATAATCTTCTAGATCTAATTATACTAGTTGGTTAATTTTTTATTTAAAAAAATTGGTGATGGTGATCAGTAAAATTGACATTCTAACTGAAAAATAAGTTCATGTGAGACGTTAGTGTTCTCTAGTCAATTGAATTCACACATTACATTACTGATAGGATTAGTAATTTGATATGAGATATTTTACCATTTTGTACTTAGAAAATTTGATTGCACTCCATGCATATTGGTAACTACTAATTAGGATTAGGTAAATTGAGGATGTTCTAATTAGTTTAAGTCGAGAGAGGCTCAAATCATTACAAAGCTGCCACATAGGAGCATAAAGGGGAGAAAATCACAAGCAATGAGACCACCAAGACCAAAAAAAACCAAAAAGTACAAGACCCATTCTGAAAGGATAGTTTTTATCAGAGCACCAAACTGGTAGGAAAAAAGATCCCAACACAATAAAATTACATAATCTAAACATAGGGGTCTAGGAAGGAGCCACAAACCATATAGATGGAAAGCCCTCTTACACTGCAACCAATGCAACCAAGGGAACAATCATAATGCAATTAATTTTGAAAGGCTTCCCACAAATTTTTACCAAAAGGACCACCCTACAACTTAGACTACGAGGGAAACCAAAAAAATCTAGAGAAAACTAGAAAACTTGTGAAAGAATAAGCATATAGACATTCTAGAAAAATAATAAACAAAGTAACTTGTGAATGGACTAATTCAAAAAAACACATAGGATTTTGAAAGGAGTTCCTAAACCTTTAACTAGTGGAAAACCTTGCAAACAAAATAACATGGACCACCTCAATAGATACTTGGATCACCTTGATAGATCTATCGTCTACAAAAACAATGGGACTCACAAGCCGAAAAAGAAGGAAAATGGGGGAAGAGGCCCACCATAAAAACCCAATGCAAAGTATATCCAGGTTTTGAATCTCCACACAGTATGCTCTAAGGGAATTGAACCGTAAAAGCACTCCATATGATGAGGGGATAGGGGGTATTAATAGAGACCCATAAAAAGAGCAGCATCCAACCAAGAAACTTAACCCTAGAAGCAAGCACAAAGGACACAAAGCCCTCTTTGGTTAAACACTCATAGGGTAACCAACCCTCAACATGCATTCAAAGCCCTCCCATAGCTAGCGATTAAGAACCACCTTGAAAGGGAACATTGCCTTTCATAGGGGCTTGCAAAGATAAACCCTAAAAACTCTTGATCTCGTCATCAAATCGTAGGGTCACATACCTAGCTTCTTTTAGCATGGAGAACCAAAAAAAAGTAGGGAAATATTTTCTACATGATCCAACCTAACCAATAGCCCCCTAACAATTCTATAGAGGGGCCTTTAGGAAATCCACCCATCTCAATGATCAAGAAAGTCCATTAGGTAGGACCGCCAAGAGTTGCAAACTATTTTCAATAGGAGTACCCATGCACATCATTCCCTAGTAAACATAAGGGGAATGCCAAAAACACAAGGAGAAAGGACCAAATCCACAAGCACCAAGAAGAGGCACAACAACATTGGAAAGAGAAAAGTGGTGGGCATCCAATAAACTCCAAAATAGACCACAACTTGGTGTCGTAGGAACCTAAGGAATATAGCCTTCTAACAAAGGTCATATAGTGCATCATACACCATAACACATAACATCACAAGCCAAGGTAGAGGGAAAACAACCCCAATAACCCACAAAATTAAATTTGAATAAGAGTGGATGCAACCCCATCACCATCCATAGACAACCATCCCCTCAACGGAGGCAAAAATGGATGTTTTGATCCTTGGTTTTGCCAAGGTTGAAATTGTTGTTAACTTTGATGCTATGAAACATTTGATTGGGTTAATATTGTGGTTTCAATGGCGGTTGATTTGGTTTCCAATGTGGTTAGTTCTATTAAGGACTAATCCACTCTAGAGGTCCCCAAGATGTATGGGTGTTTGCATTGAAAATGGAGGGGTCCATTGATTTACATTTTGCAACGGATTAGGATTCCAATTGTTTCTAAGGCCATATTGTCTTTGATAAGAATTAAAACCTAAATTATATGGTCTCTATCTAACATAATTAATCTCTTCTTCTACTATAGGAGGTTTGTTCAAATGATTCTTAATCTATGGTAAGAGATTACAAGAGCTTGTTGCGTGTTCTTTCTCACAAATTTCACAAAGATCAACTTGATTCAATGGACATTCCCCCAGAAGATGTTTTCCCCTACATTTTGAAAAGTAATTGGCTAAATTTTTTGTATTCTTTTTCTCTACCTAAGTGTTAACGTGGAAGAGTATATCTGTTTTCAAAATTTCTATCTCCTCCATTACTTGAGATACATTAGGAGTTGAATCTTTGTTTCTTCTAAAATCCCTAGTCCTAATTCTAGTCCTAGAATAATTTCTACATAAACCAATAATATCCTCCAAGGGAAGCTTATTGATATCTCCTTTTCCCATCAAATTCAAATCTTCTCTAGACTCATAATCAATTCCCCTTAAGAAAATTGTCTTACTGATCTCATTGAATCCAACCCATTAACACACCTTCTATGTACAAACTGGAACCTATTAGCATAATCTTTAAAAATTCCATCATCCAATTTGTTTCATTTGGAATAGATCCTCCTTCCTATCTCTCACTCGATAATAATCTAGATATTTATCTAAAAATACAATCTCCATCTCTTGCCATGATGAGATTGAGCTAGCACCTAAACCCATAAACCATCATAAAGTTGACTCTTTTAGAGTAGAAGGAATTAATTTCAACTTCTAATTATCAATTGTATAATCATAAGTCTAACACAAGACTCTAAACTCAAAGAGGAATTGGTCACCTGGATTTTGAAAAGTTTTTCCTCTAAAAGTAGGTAAAACAAAGGGTGAAATACTCTTCATAGGAGGATCATCATTTCTTACATTCAAATTAATAGGATATGAAATGTCCTATTTGGTGGAGGTTCCTCAGCTACTACAAAGTCACCCATTTTTTCTTCTTGATGCTCTAATTGTTCTTGTTGTTCATCTCGGTCTTCTTGGTGTTCAAAGTGTTCATGTTGTTCTTCAAATATCTCCGAGCCTTGAGATATTATAATCCCTTGGAAAAAATCTTCCAAATGGATCTCTAGCTCTTCTCATCAACAACTTAAAATACTTATCCTTATCAACATTAAGGCTTCAAACTTTGATAGATAGATCTTTTAATTCCCTGACAACGATACCAAAAATGATGGGTGAGGTCATTGATGTTACAACTCGCATAATATAATCTCTTAATTATTGAATTGGGTGTGTCTTAGAGCTATATGTGATAAGGATTTATTCAAGTTGGGTGATTTTGCACAAAAACAAAATGAATCACACGTCAGTCATGCTCCGTCAGGAGCTCTTGGGTACCACTTCTTAAGACTAAGTTCTAAACTAACAGTGCTATGATATTCTAACAAAAAATGAAACTAACATGCTTAACTTATCCTAAAAAGAGACTTTGGTGATTTTAGTTCAAGTCAAGCATAACTCGATTGGAATTAATTCATGAAATTCTACAACTATGTTTAAAATCAAATTTAATGTACAACACACCTTCAAATTTTAAATTCTATTATACTTTGCTGAAAATAAATCTACTTTACACTTGTAGGAAATTGAAACACTATTATACAAAATAATTAGAATGAAACTAAATTGCATGAATCAATTCAATAAAGATTTTGTCTAATTTCTATTGCCTTCACCATTATAACTTGGTATCAAAATCATAATCTAAATGCAATTACTACTTTAAAACTTTGAATTCGAACTAGCTCAATAAAATGATATTCTAGAACATCCATGAGTGAATTAACTGTTCTTAAATATTACTAAACCAGATACTACTTGCAAATGATAGCGATCATAGACTAGAAAATGATCTTTGATTTTTAATTAAAACTTAGAACTTGCCGAAGAAAAGATAATTAGAAAACAAATAGGAAATAACAAAAGATAACACAAGATTGCCTCCCTTTGGTTTAGCGAGAAACACTCTTCCTCTCATGGGATCTTTCACACTAAAACTTAGATCAACTTCTAAATTGCATTCAAATTAGCTCCCAGAAGGGAGTGAAATAAAGTTTGAGAATTAAAATTGACAATATTGAACGACTGATGACTGACTAACTATTTTCTACCAAGAATAGTTGAATATAGGCATATCCTTATTTGAATTTCAAACTACGTGTTACCCACCTAGATGAGTAACAATTGCTTGCAAACTAAAGAGAACTCAATGTTTTTAACTATAATGCTTTACTTCATCACTGGTCAAAGTAGGAGTTTCTCAAACAATTGATGAAGTTATTGTTATCACAAAAGCTTGCACCCTTGCTGAGCTATCAACTCAACAACCTTGTGAAATATTGAAACAACCTTGAAGTGTGGGACCTTGCGCAAGGGGGTAGAATCTTCAGAGAAGGTCGACTTCCATCTCAATCCAGGTGCAAGTGTTGAACCAACTCAACACTTTAAAACTAACTCCTAAGCCTATCATAACAACTTGTAGAGGTAAAGGGAAGAGAGAATTGTTTGAAATAGAGGTGATGCACCAAGAAGAGATTGTTTCTCTCCCTACCAAAATGAATTAATGAATTAACTGAAACACGCTAGAAATGCACAACTTCAGTTGTATGAATGATTCCAATACATGTGGACGCTAGAATTTACTAAGTGTCAAGAGTGGAGAAGGATTCCTACAAGTCACACTCAGAAGACAAGCTAACACAGCATACATGTCAAAGAAAATCACAACATACACTTCCTCTCTCTTGGAACTTCGAAACCTCGCGATTTCAGAGTTTCGGGAAAGAGAGAGGAAGAGAAGGCTTGGGAAAGGAACTTCCGACAAGACAACACTTCATAATTTATGATTCCATCGTCTTCTCTTGTATCAAACTTGGGCAACACTAGTCCATGGAACATATCTATGATTGGTTCTCACTGATGGATCAAGGGTGTCATAAAATGACAACAATTATCTTGGAGATAATAAATATACTTTTGATCTAGAGTGATCAAGGGTGTGATCAACAATTCCACATCGTTGAGAAAATAGTTCAATAGTTTCACGCCTTGAAACAACCTTTAAAATATCTGAAACAACATCTAGAAAAGTAGGACAATAACATAACAGTAAGATTATGGATAAATGAATATTTCTTCATTGATTTAGCCTTTGAAGTAATGCATAGAATAAAAAATATCAATTCTAATATATATCATCTAATTAGTTAAATCCATAGGAGGCGGTTAAGCCATGTCACAAACCGGAGTGGTGCACAACACAAGGAGACCAAGGGTGCACACCTTGCAACAGCTATAATCTTGATCTATTTAAATGTAAAAAGAAAAAATGAAAATTTAATTAACTAGCTTCGTCTTACATTTTGATCCTAGGATAATAGTTCAAAAGCCTTTGTAGTTAAAAGTCATTTGCACTCATCTAGGAATTTGGAATATCTTCAAGTCTATCCATTTGCATCTACACACAAATGAAGGAAAATAATGTAAAATATCTAATCACACTCATTTCAATGCATGTGAGTTAGTTAAAATTCAGCATAAAATTCTTGTGTATGTTTGTAGCTTATTGTTTATCACAATAATTTTTTGAACAACTAGCTTGAAAAAATACCTAAAAATGTAATAGAGGATATCACTAGCTAGGAGTATTGAGTTTAATATAGATTGAGTTTTTAGCTATAGAGAAAAGTTGTGATTGGGAATCTCAAACAACGCTCAAAATAATGAGCTTGAATTGGAGCAAAGTGAAAATGAATATTCTAATTTTAATCTAAATGCATGGTTGTCTAGGACATATATTAATTTAAGGCAGATAAATATCATTGTCTTCAATAAATGATAATCATTCTTTAGTTACACATCTAAACAATTTCTCTATTTAGTAAACACTATTTATAATATAATTATAGTTTATATCCAATATTGTTTAATCTAATCCATAGCAACTAATCAAAAAAATGATCTATATTAATTGATATTTAATCCTCTTTGTTTAATTAATTAATATATATTATACAAAAAAATATTTTTAGTTCTGATAAAAAATAATTATAAACACTTATCATTTACTTATTGATTTTAGATAATAAATTTTTTTATTTCAATAATCAATTATTAAAAATATTTAACATTTATATATTATTTTTAAAAAGTAGCCAATATTTAATTAGAGCTATACATAAATACTTACATATTTATTTCAGCAACATTTTTATAGATAATATTTTTTAATTTTAATTTAAAATAATATTTAAATAATATGATAATTTTATTTATGACAATACAAACTTTTATCCAAAAAGGGTACTTCGAAAAATTATTAATAATTGACTAAAAATCTAATCATGGGAAACTAAAAACTAGCAAAAGCTTCTCCTGGTCATCAAAGGTTAATTAGAATCAACCGCAGTTGAACCACATTGGTCAACCAGGAAAAAAAATTAAGAAACATTTGAAAGTGTCATAAACTCCACATACAGTCTCAGAGTAGTATGCTCTACACACAATCCACAGAATGCTTGGACTATTGTTGGTTTGCAGCGACGGGCTGTTTAATAATAGAATTCAAGACATCGTTCCATGTTTGTTTGAGCCCAAAAGAACAAGATTTATTCATCACATGAGATTTCCTCCTTCATTCGCTCTTTACTGCGTCTTTCGCTTCCTCGCTCAATTTCAAAACTCTTGCCTTCATCTCATCATTTTCAAACACCCTCTTCACCTCGATCTCGATTTCTTTCTTTTCAGTTATTCCATCGCTGTTTTTATTCAAGGCCAGCCCAATCCTCCACACATCTACCACATAAACACAATTGAAAAATTGATATGTAAAGTAAGGCCAGCAGAGCATGGGCACTCCAAAGGCGATGCTTTCCATTACGAAATTCCATCCACAGTGAGTGATGAAACACGCAACAAAAGGATGAGAAAGAACCTTCATTTGTGGACACCATGAAACAAAATATGCCCGATCTTTGGTGGCTTCCATGAATCCTGGAGGAAGTAAAGCGCTTGACCCGTCCATGAGATCGCTACGCAGAACCCACAGAAACGGTTTCTGGGTGGCCTCCAAGCCAAGCGCAAATTCTTCTAACTGTCTCTGCTTCACTATTACCAGGCTTCCGAAGGACACGTACACCACACTCTAATGAGACTGATTGTCCAGCCAATTCAAACATTCTGCTGCCTCTTTCCAAAATTTCGCCGTGATTTCAGAATGAACTTCCGGTCCATTCAGACGGGGAGTACGAATACAGGGACCAATTGAACATACCGAAGCTCCTTGGGCGATTAGGTCATCGATTATAGGGGCTTCCAAATGATAAAAAGAATTAAATAACACCCATTTGAGCTCTCTGTTTCTTTCCATGTAACGTTCATTGAAGCGGAAGAGAAACTCTTGCTGGGTTTCATCAAATCCAACAACCCAAGGAAGGTGTGCAGAGTAGAAAGGCGGCATGGAGGGAAGATATTTCACCATCGTAAAGTCCTTGAGGACTCCTGTAAATTATTCAAAATACATGAGATTACTCAATTGCTATAGAATTCCATACCTTTGTGTAATTAAAAGGAATTGTGGGGCTTACCATTTGAAGGGAGAAGAGAGGAGGAGACTAGATTAGGCAAATCATAGAGCAGGGCATAGGTGGCAATGAGTGATGTCCAGAGAGAAGCCATTGGAACTCGGTGGCATTTGGCTGCATCTAACGCGGTGGACAACATGCCGTCCATTACCAAACAGATAGCTTGCTCAGGGTCCTGCTCTTCCATCTCCCCAATCAGTTTGTCGATGAAGGAGACGATGACGGTTTCTGCTAAATGACACAACGTGGAAACGTCTGTGCGTTTATCGCTAGGAGGAAGGCCGTCTGGGACGACTACCCAACGAATAGAAACTTCCCCACAAACAAAATCATTGCAGCCGATATGTTTGTTGGCCTGTGCAATACGAGAATAGTTGTAATCGGTGTTGACGAAACTAGTAATGAATCCTTGTTCAACAAGCATATTGGCCAGCTGCATCATGGGGTTTATATGCCCTTGCGCGGGGAAAGGAAACAGAACAGCGTGAGGTCTTCTACGTTCACCCATGATTCTTGTTTTCAATCAATTCAGGCGCTTAAATTCGCTCTTCAATCCAAATATGTCTGGATATTCATGTACAAACCAGAAGTCTCACCACAAAATTATGGGAGAGGACTTACTGTTTTGCCAAAACAAAAGAAAAAATAATAATTTTCAAATTCAGAAATACTTAAATGCCACTGAATTATTCGGTCTCTTTAATTCACTTCAACACTGTCCATGCGAAGATCTGATTAAAATGTTGTGTGTAAGCCATTGGTAGAGTCTCCGATATCTGGACGCAAGTGATCAGCCATCGAAGGAGAGACTGCTAATTATCACTTTCTTAATCGCTTAAAGCCAAACAATCTTATCAGTTTTTGTTTGTCTGGACAGAGAAATTTAGTGATGTGGGTTCTAGAAAAATAAAATCTTATGTCCAATTGCTCTTCTCGAGGCTCATTTATCTAGGGATCCTCTACCAATATGGCCCCAATTTTCCAATTTCCATATGCATCGCATAGAATGTATCGTAAATTCTATTTATATATTAATTAAAAATTGAAAATAAATTAAAAAATTATTGTATTATATTTTTCTTCTATTTTTAATTAGACTGAAGGATTTCTTTATTTGAACCGAGCCGACTGTCTTCCCAATCAATGGTCAAAAGTAATTTAGACGATTCAATAAATTATCACCCTCCATTCTGTCTTCCCTATTTATTCCTGCTCCGATTTTCACTTGGGTTAAGGCAAATAAAGGCACGGGCAAAAATACTCCTTTCCCCACCATTTGTTTGCCGACCTCCACCTGTCAGGTTAAAATTCGATAATTTTTGTGAGACATTAACTGAATTTTTTTGCTAGGATTTTGTTGACCTTTGACTTTCTATTAATGTTAATATTATTTGATATTAATTATACATTTTATACCTATTTTTTAATATTTAAAATTTTAATAAACTAAAAAAATATTATTATTCAGTTATTTATTAGATACCGAGGTTATTGATATTTATTTATTAATTATTAATTTTATTTATTTTTAATTATTATTTTTATTAATATTTATATTTTAAATTATTTATGTTTATGTGTGAAATTACAACTAGAAATAAAAAATATTAGCAGTAGTTTAATTTATAATTTTGTTGTTCTATTATTATTTTAATTATTGGAAGATCAATATATTTTGAACTTTTATCTGAATTTATTAAATTTATTTTTTATATTTTATCATTTTAAACTCTATTGACATTCTATATTCTTTGGCTTTTTTACACAATTTATATTTTTTATGATTTCTTTTTAAATTATAAAATAATATTTACTTCACTTAATAATTAAATTATAAACAATGTAGAGACAAAGAATAAAATATAATGCTAAATCTATAATTATCTCCATATCTCTCTCTCACATATGCACACTCCCTATTTCTCTCTCTCTCTCTAGAATTCATCTCTACCTCTATTTTCCTATCTCCCCTCTATCTCTAGATATGTCTCCCTCCATCGATCTATATTTCACACCTCTCTCTACCTCTTTACATTTCACTTTCGGTATCTCTATCTTTATATTTCTATCCTTCCACTCTCTCTATTTCTAATTTTCTCTCTTCGTTCTCTATCTTTCCATCTCCTCTACATATGCCTCTCCTAATCTATCTCTATCTCTATCCCCTAGCTCTATCTCCTCACCCCTTTCTTGCCTATCTCTCACTCTTCCCCATCTATCTCCCCCATTTATATCCTTATTTCTCCTTTTATTGTCTCTCTCCCTAATACAAGCATATTAAGACCATATTGGTAATGAAGCTTGTTTATCTTCATGATTCAAATATCTAACTTCATTTATATTTGGATCCATCTAAGTGGATGAATAGTTGATTTGAACCTTTCAAAATTTCTCTATTAAGATCATTGTTGTAGACTCAATGCTGGCCTATTGATTTAAAGAGGCAATTGTAATGGTTCGAGGATGAGAGAGTTTCATCAGCTGATCATATATGGTGAATGTAACAACATTCTTCAATTGATGTAATTTATCAATGGAGAGTTGAAGTGTTGTGGCACTATAAAAATTTTGTATTATGTTTTCATGTTGTTAATTTGTACCAACTATAGCTGAGACTGCTTGTCTAGCCAATCCAAACATTCTACTTCCTCTATCCTTGATTCCTGACTGAACTCCCCATTGAGATGAGGGGACAGAATGTAGGGAGCAATTGAGCATACCGAAGCTCCTTTGTCAATTAGGCTATCGATAACAGGGGCTTCTAGATGCTAGAAAGAATTGAACAACACCCATTTGAGATCTCTAGTTCTCTCCATGTAACGTTCAATTATGTGGAAGATGGCCTCTTTCTGAGCTTCACTGAATCCAAAAACCCAAGGAAGATGTGCAGAGTATAGAGGCAGAATGGATGGAAGCTCTTTCACCATCTTAAAGTCCTTGGGGAATCCTATAAAGAATTAAAAGTACAAACGATTTCATTATCAAAGAACTCAATAACGTTGCATAATCAAAATGAATCGGGAGACTTACCATTTGAAGGGACAATAGAAGAGTAGACTAGATTGGGAAAATTATAGAACAGGGCATAGGTGGCAGTAAGCGCGGGCCACAGAAAAAACCATTTGGACTTGGCGATGTTTGGCCACATCTAATGCAGTGGACACCGTGAATTCCGTTACCAAACTAACGTCCTTCTAAGAAGATGACGCTTTCTATTACATGACTCAATTTGGCAATGTTTGTGTAGGCCATGTGGGAAGACTACCCAATGAATATAACCTTCTCTTCTCTACGGACGCAACTAGTACCATGACTTATTTTCGTGTTATACGATAATGGAAGACAGCGGATGCAACTATTCTGCCAAGCTCTATTTTTTTTTATGTCTCCCACTATCCATATAAGACAAAAAGAAATCGTGATACAACAGTGCCATTTTAAAACCAGAATAGCTACAACCCCTTCCCCACAAACAAAATCATTGCAAACGATTTTTTTTGGCCAGTGCAATACGAGAATAGTTGTCATCATTGTTGAGTCAACTAATTATGAATCCTTGTTCAACCAGCTTATTGGTCAGTTGCATAATGGGGTTGATATGCCCTTGCACGGGGAAAGGAAACAAAACAACATTAGGTCAATTACATCTACCCATGATTTTCATTTTTGTTCATTTCAAGCTCTTAATTAAGTTATTGAATCCAAATGTCTCTAAAAATTCATTTCAAATCCAAAAATCTCATCACCAATTTATGTTTTCTTACTAATTACAATAAGTTTTTTTTGGAGGAGATTAAGTTAAAATTTGTGTAAATGCATGGTTATGATGTTCAATGTTCAAGACAGTTTCAAAAGCTCTTCAAATTCTAAATGTAATGTGTGATCTATGTGTGAACAGCTGATATTTTGTATAATTCTCACATCACTTTTAGATACCTAGATCACTTAGTATGTTGCAAAGGTTCTTATTCAGCCACATGTTATGATGTGATGTAATTATCTTGATTGTGGTTCTTAGAGTAGATTTTTAAGGCTCTTGTCACAACTGTTGTGAATGTTTTTGTTTCTACTGTTATCAGTTGTTAGTTGTAATGTTGTTCCTAAACCTTCTCTTTCATATTCTATAGTTCAAACTGTTCATATTTTATTAAATTTATATGCTCCTATTATATTAAATTTATATTTCACTATGTTCAATTGACAAAAAAAATAAAAAAATTTGGAAACCAGAAATACTATGTCAACTATAAAATGCCAAACAGATATTCAATCTCTGTCACTTCAACACTGTGCATATGAAGATATGATTACCATATTGATGTGTAAGCTATCGGTAGAGTCTCCCACACCTGGAGGGAAGTTGATCAGCCATCAAATCAGTGACCACTTTTCTTAATGGCTTACATCGAAACAATCTTATCACTTCCAGTTTGTCTAGAAGCAAAAAAATTAATGATACCAAGGTGACGCGTGTTATGGTCCACTCAACGCAAAAAGAATAAAATATTTTCGGGATCTTAACTCTGGTGACAGTTAATTTTATTAACATGTTATCTATATTAAAGATTATTGGATAATTTTTCTAATTCTTATTGTTTTTGGAGAAGTTTGAAGGAAGGATATAAAGGGAAGTTTAGAACGCTTAGAGAATGAACAAAGAAGAAGCCAATTCCATAGATAAAAATTATAATTATCATGGGGAGGGACATTAAAATGATATGCTTCGAGTGGGGAGGTGCATTTAAAACTAAAATGAAATGATAAAATGGAATCCTCCCTTTATTGGCTTTAAAACTAAACTTCGATGGGGTGGCTAGGCATAAACCTAAGATTTTTTATAATGAAGAGATTTTGTGAGCTATTTCAATTTTTTTTAATCTATTGGTCCAAAATATGAGGCTAAGGGTAGGTCCCCATGAATGTAAAATTTTGTTGCTTATAAAATAAGCAGTCATCTTAAATTGCATTATTAAAATAAATATTTAATTCTAATTGGTCACATAAATTGTGGAAGAAAAATTGGAAACAAATAAAGAGAGGGAAATTGTTTTGGAGAGCCACATGTCAATCTTCTCAATAAGCAGTTGCTGCTTCTTTCCAGCCCCCCCTTTTTTTCAAAGTTTATTTTTAAGTTTTAAGCAGCTGCCGCTCCACTTAAATAGGAAAAGATTCCAATTTATCCTTTCCTCTTAATTAAAAATTTGCATGGGAACATTCTGGCCGCTTAATTTTAAGCAGAAATTGTACTTAAGCAGCCGCATGGGGACATGGGGTAAGTTTTAAGCCTTCTTGAATAGTTTGAATCTCTGCAAAGAGAAGAATCTTACTAATATAGATGTGAAGTGGATTCTCGAATTTAAATAAATGCAATTAGCACACGTAAATTTATAAATTAGAAAGTTCAAAATATTACATGCTCCATTTGAAATTTTCTAAATAGCTTACACGATGTACGAGCGACTGCCAACTATACCTATGAATAACAGGTTTTGGAGGTCATTTTGAATGACAAAAAGCATTGGGAGAATCTATAGTTTGGATTTCATTCATATTGTATTCCATCGGATTGGCCAGGGAGATCCCAAGGTAGGTTTCGGTTAATTATCTTTTCACATTCATGTGGCTGTCATAAGTGTCCATGGCCTTTGTTTTACTCCTACTAAGTTCCAAAGGATGGACGATGATGTAAAAACTTAAACCAAGTGATTGTTGTAAAGGCCATACGATAGGTCACTAATCTTTAACGTTTCCAAGGGAAACATTTACATGGACGTATAATGTACGAATAATTTCTTATAACTTTCATTCTTATTCTCATAAAAAAGCGTTGAGTGTAGCTGGCAAATGCCTTCATCAAGGAGATGAAAGAGGTAGTCCACATAGCTATCTCACTATTCGATGAGAAGCCAAAAGGTTGGGCTTCTTGGTGGATATTCGATGTTAAATTTATGTCTTAACAAAGCCACCTCCTAACCATGATTAGAGATAAATATAAGAGGTTAAAACAAGACAAATATGATGAACCCAGCCTCATACAAAATTATGCGATTTATATATATATACATTAAGACATTCCCTTAAAAGGAGGACAAAAGCAAATGAAAAAGAAATCATTTACAGAAATTTCACCATTACAGAATCAATAAACCAAATGAATCTGAATCACCACATCTCCTCCCAGTTTCTCCTCCGCACCACAAAAAATCTGATAAACTAAAGAAGTGACGGCCTAATATTTCAGTCAAGAAGCTGTTTCTTCATCTGGTGAAGAAACTTGCTGTAGCTGTTGAATGAGGATCCTCCTTCCTTCACCACATCTCTACTGCTTCTCATCAATTTGGTGACGTGCTTCCTTATCTCTGCGCCATCTTCTCCCACCAGCAACCTGTCAACGGCTCTAGCAATTTCCCCCTTCTCTATTATTCCATCCTTATTCGATTCCAGAGGCAGTCCAATCTTCCAGACATCCACAATATATGTTCGGTTAAGAAACTGATCTATGAAATGAGGCGAGCAGAGCATGGGCACGCCCATGGTGATGCTCTCCTGTACAGAGTTCCATCCACAATGAGTCACAAAGCAAGCGATACAAGGATGTGATAACACCTGTAACTGTGGCGCCCACGAAACTATGCAGATCCTCTCTCTCACGTGTTCTAAAAATCCCGGTGGAATAGTGGGCTTGCCGCCCTCCATTAGACCCGACCGCACAACCCACAGAAATGGTCTCAAGGCAGCCTCTAACCCCGCTGCGAACTCCTCCACTTGGATTTGGCTCCACACTGCGAGGCTTCCAAAGGATACATAGATCACAGATTGGGTAGATTGTTTGTCTAACCACTCTAGACATTCCACATCATCTGCCCAGAAGCTTGGGAGGGCCTTACTCGGACTCCTCTTGACGCCTTCCAGAAATTCCCCAGGAATCAAAGGACCAATTGGGTACACTTCCACCTCTCTGGATAACTCTTCTACCACTGGACCCTCAAGCTCGTAAAAGGAGTTGGTGAGTACCCTCTTGATCTGCTTTATACTTTCTCCCATCTGGATGCATCTCTTAAACATCTTCTCTCCGCCGAACAGCCAGGGAAGATCTCCAGAACGCAGAGGCGGCATGGAGGGAATATACCTTACTTTCTTCTCTTCTTTGGGAGCTCCTTCAATAACACCAAAAACAACCAGTCTCACCAAAACCCAAGAAGGAAAAGAAAAAATACCAAGAAGCGTAACTCTGTCTTACCATCCTGAGCAAGGGTTCCAATAGAGACGAGCCTCGGAATGAAGTAGCGGATGGTACAGTTGGCGACAAGCGATGCGTGGAAAGCAAAGAGAGGAATCTGATAGAAATCGGCTACCGCCTTTAACCCGAAACATGTCATTGCATCTACTATTATACCGGTGATCTTGTTCTCTTCTTCCCTCTCGTTGATCTCCTCAATAAGGCTCTTAATTACGGAAGGTGCCATGCTGTTATCTAATGCTTGCAATAGATTTGGAATATTGGTGCGTTTGTCATCGGGCGGCAATCCATCAGGAATGGATACCATTCGGATGCCATCCCAGTTATTATGGATAGGGTTTCTAGTATTGGCTTGCATTATTCGGTTGTGATTGAAATCGGTGTTGAGGAAGGTAACGAGGAAACCATGGGAGACGAGCTTCCAGGCGAGCTGCATCAAGGGATTAATATGGCCCTGGAAAGGAAGGGGGATCAGAAGAGCATGTCCACCCATGTTCATCTTTCCGAATCACCCAATTCCTTCTGTAGTATTAGAGGATCACCCAAAGAGCTCGGACTCTACAAATCAGGGAGGAAATGAATTGAATGAGGTTTCTAACTCGAAAACTGGCTCAAATTTCCAAGTCAATCCAGAGAGCATGGACTGCATTTACACCGTCTCAAATTCGAGTCACTTTAAAAAGACGATTTTTTATCTCGGGGAAGTGGAAATTTCAATGAAATCAATTCGTAACGGAAATATTTATTTACTGGTGATTTCATTTTCCGTCACGTTATTTTCCGTAGTTATTATTAATTGTTATAGTCTTTGATAATGTAAACATGCATCTGGTTTCTTCTTAAGTCATTTTTAGCCGGTATTATATTGTGGGTATTGCCCACCGGATTTTAATTTCTGACGCCGTCGGTAAATTTTGCGAACAGTTGAACAGTCCTTGCTTCATACCTGAAAATTAATTTCTCTCCCATGCCGTCTGAGGGAAAGAATGCTACCTAGCCGTTGGTGAATGTTGTGGGTAGCGGCGGAAGCTTGCAAAGTTCAAGTCCGTTCATTGTGGTTTCACATAACAAATGATCGTGTCCGTAATTAAACCCCCTGCCAGAGCCGCCCATAGATGGCATCTCCATTCTCCCTGACCGTGGTCTCTCCAACCATTGTCGCCGCCCTCCTTTTTCCCAGTCGCTTCCCCGTGCCTGTAAGCAGAAAAGAAAAACCAAAAAGATATTTTGGGAAAATTTACATTATGCTGTTACCAGACATACCCATCTTCTCCATTGCAGCAACTGAGTCGCCTCCACCAATGACCGTGGTCACACCCTTCCCGCTCAATTCTGCAACCTTCTCTGCAATTCCCTACATCAAAAATTTAATGTAAATCAATCTCAAAAAAGATGGTAATTTTAAACAAGTCATTATAATATCAACCCATGAAGAGAAACACAAACCTCTGTTCCAAAAGCAAATCTGTCGATTTCAAAAACTCCCATGAAACCATTCCAAAGGATGGTTTTCATAATAATCTTATTTACGTGTATGCCAAGTGCGGGAGTTTGGTAAATTCCCGTAAGTAATTGAAAATTTTGTCAGATGTCGTAGTTGCAACAGCCGTGGTGGACATGAATGCAAAATGTGGAAGCATAGACAAGGAGCGCGACTTGTTTGACAGAATGCCTCAAAAAAATGGCATTCTCATATGGACTGCAATGATCGGAGGTTGTGCACAAAATGGATAGGTTGGAAAGGTGTTAGAGACTTTCAGGGAAATGCAATTGGCAGGGTAAAGCCAAATTCCACAACCAAAGTGGGAGCTTTGGAACAGGGAATGGACATGCATCAAAGCAAAACGGAAGGAGGGCTTTTGTCAGATTATTATGGTTGGGAATGCTCTAGTAGACATGTCTGCAAAATGTGGAAGCATCGACAAGGCACACGAACTGTTTGACAAAATGCCTCAAAGAAATGAGGTCTCGTGGAATGCCATGGTCGCATGATATGCACATTATGGATTCGTTGAAAAGACTTTAGAAACTTTGAAGAAAATGCAATTGGCATGTGTAAATACAAATTCTACAGTGTTTGCCAGCATCCTCCCTCCCTGTGCCAAATTTGGAGCTATGGAACAGGGTATGGACATCCATTTATCCATAATTGGAAGGGGATTTCTTTCGATAGATCTGCAACTTATAGAATATATGTTTTGCTTCACGATAAAGTTAGAAATCGCGCATTGACAGGCGAAGGGTGTGGCAGAGGCAGGGGCATAGCTAGATTTATCCCATTTATGGGTGCGTACAGGTGCAAAAGCAATCATCATTATTGGACTCCCGCAAAGTCTGTTCACAAATTAGTGCAAGAGATATACTATCGAAACCCCTGGAAGGTCTTGGTTAGCTTCATGCTTCTCAACAAAACTAATGGGGGGCATCTCTTTGCCTTCCACATCTTCCATAGGTTTTTAGTAAAGGGAATTTAGTTTTTGGGTTTTTTCTATGATTCAGAGTAAAATTTACATGAGTTAGTAAGGGATTAAAAATTTAAGACAAACGGAGCCGTATAACCATTCAGATATTCTATGGAGTTGTTCTGCTGAAAACAAAAAATGATCAGAACTGGAGAGATGAAAAAAGTCCTATTCCTTGTACTTTAGTTTTAGCAAAACCAAAAAGAACTCGAGCAATATTTTTTTTTGTTTCAGAGAGTGAAAATTACCTTTTTTTGTTTCAGAGAGTGAAAATTACTTTTTTTAGTAGACTAGAGGTTATGGAACTTCTTTTAAAATATTATATTTCTAGTCAAAGTTTAAAATCTAGGTTTCATCTTTCTATGCTAATTCAAGTATATGGTGACCATGGAAACAATATTAAAACACAGGACCCAGGTTCTGGAAAATAGAATTAGTCTTCTACTTGTGTTGATATTAAGTCAATTTTAGTTTTTATAAACATTCTCCAGAATGTCATGGAGCTTCCCCTTAGGAAACTAAGGGGAATGCAGCTTCAACCAAGCTCATCTGACAAAGTAGTGAAATTTTATCCTTTTTGAATGCTAAAAGGGGTGTCATAGCATATGTTTGATTTTGTTTAAGAGATTTAATGGTAGCTCGTAATGAACTATGACTTTGTAGGTAATACCTTGATAGTTTTTTCTTTTGCCTGTTGAAGATCAGACTATGTGCCAAGTGTCCATAGAAAATTAATAATTGCAGAAATTTCATAGTGAGCTACACATATGGATTCTATGTCTGTTACTCCTCGATGTCATCAACTCCTTTAATGGGATTGATCATCACTATCTGATAGTTAGACGAAGAACCGAAACAAAAAAAGCACAAGCACAACTGACATACTAATTATTTTGGAGTTCATAATTCTAATATAAGGTCTTTAGTATTACATGTGTATTCTTGATAGAGATAATATATATATATATATATATATATGTTTTTATGTTACACGGCCTTGAATTCTATTGAATCATTGACAAATTTTCGTAAATTTTGTCACTGTGCATTGATTAAAAGAAATAGAGGTGGTGAGGATTTCTATTAAACATATAGTCAAACTGACAATGTTCTATGACAAAGTTCTATGTTATAAGTTTGTCTGAAATTTAATTGTGTATTTATACTTCTAAGATTATATGACCATATTTTTGTCAAGGAACCTCAAACAAATACGATCTCATGAAATGCAATGATTGCAAAAACACATCCAAAATGGATTGGTGACAATATCATCCCAACACATGTTTAGATGAATGCATTTAGATCATATGAAGTACATTCATTAAAATGCATGTAAAATGTGAGCGTTTCTACAAAAACATAACATGGATGTATAGGCAATGCATGTAAATTGTTTCATATAATTGTATACCATTTATTTTTTGAGTGTTTAAATATTTAGAGATTACCTACCATATTTTTTTAAAATTTCCATTTGTTAAAGTTGTAAGGAACTATTTTCTTTCTTCTTGGACAATATGTGTTGAAAAATTTGAAACTGATTGGTTTGTTGGTTTATTTGGTCTATTTGTTGTGAGACTTTACTAAGTTATTGTTTGTACTCTTGTTAGTTTGATCATTAGAAATTGTATAATATTTTAAGAAGAATAGTCAGTCTTCTCAAGGGTATATGAGGTTGTTGTAATCAATTTCAAATGGAACTACCAAAGCCACTTGTTCAACAAAATAATAAACTCCTTGAACAAATGTACTAACTTTATGTTTTAGTAGCTAAACTGTCTCCTCTATTATTGGTTGCATAATTGAATTTTTTTATGATAACTTACATCCAAGAAAAGAGCCACCCGTATACATAGATAATTAGAGAACATGCAATAGTATAATTGAAAAGGCTCCCAAATTCACAATGGATTATAGATATAAAATATATTATTTTATTAATACTAGAATTACATTTTATCTAAAATATTTATTTTTATTTTATTTTTTCAAGCATTTGATTCTATATTTTTTACAATTATGTGCAATTTTGAAGGGTGAGCAAATATGATAGAGATCTTTTCAAGACACATATAAGTGATGCTATAGAGATGAAAAATATATTATTTTAATCTAGAAGTCTTTTAGAATAGGTATTATTACTAATCAAATCTTAAATTAATTCATTAATTGACTTAAAAATTTAATTAAAAGATAGCATGACTATTGATATAAAAATGAACACATTATTTTAAAAGAACATTGTCCTTTATTCAATAACGTGTCCACTCACAAATATGAAGAATTTCTATCAATACAAATCATTCATATCATGAATAGATAGAATGAATCAATAAAACTTTATTAACCTCTTAAAGATCTATATCTTGGATTTTCATAGCGGTGATAAAATTATATTGGAATGTGAAGCATTACACAAGAAAAAACCCCAATAGTAATAATTACAAGAACTTGAAATGAAATAGATTGTATGAGTAGAAGAATTTATATTGCATGAAGATTAGTAAATGTATAAGAGCAAGGAGAAACTACAATATATCATGTCAAAAGTTCATATTTTTGGCTTCGGCTAGTGACTCATATTATTATTGTTGGATTATCTCAGTAAAAACACATAGCTTGCTAGACAACACACTTAAAATTGCAATTGTTGGATGGACATATTGGCGCAATGTGAGTATGAAAGATAACACAAAGGAATTAATCAAGCCACTCCTACTTTTTTAGGCACAATATTACACAAATATCGTCTTTTATTGTACGCATGCTACAACATTCTTAGGGACATTGATGACTACCATTGTTGATGATTATATTCTTGAATATATAGTATAAAATGTTTTCCTAGTAATTGACTTATTTTTAACTATAGTCAAGGATTTATTCGATACCTTACTCCAAAAAAGAAAAAATGCTTTTGGAGGACAAGCCAATCGATGAACAAACCTATATATCCTTGAAGTAAATAATAATAATTTGTATCTTTCTTGAATTTTGATAATTGTATATACGATATCTCATCAACCAACAACAAATTTGATCAATGTAATTAGTATCCTAACTTAATCGTCTTCATATGTTGTAAAAACATTTTGTATTACAAAAACAATTTGCATGACTTGTTAGTTTAAATTATAAGTTGAATCCCTTCTTATTCAGATTTTCTTTCACATTTTAGGATCAACTCAATTGTATTCTAAATAATTAACCCTAATAAAGAGAATGTTCATTTCTCCCAACTTTTGTCTGCCCTCCAATATATTATCCAAAGAATATCTTTCTATCAACATAACAATTGCACCTCATTAGGGTGGAAGTGCTAGTCTAATTTTTTTTAATCTATTAGATTTGGTAGATGATAATTTTCTGGTTTTTTTTTCTCTTTATATGGTCAAATATTCATGATTTTTTTAGTACACACCATCATTCTTATTAATTTAACTCTCAAATTAGATATTAATTTAAAAAAATCTAATATGCTGATTTGTTTTTAGCTTTTTATGTATCTAGCCTTCCTAAAACTAAATTGTAACATTTTTTATTCTAATTAAAATAATTTTAAATTAAATATTTATGTATATAATGCAAAAAATATTTTATTAAATTAAAATATAAATTTTCAAAATTTGTCTATATGTATGAATATATATATTTATGTGTGTGTATATATATGTATGTATATATATATATATATGTATGTGTATATATATATGTATGTATGTGTGTGTATATATGTATATATATACATATGTATATATAAATATGTATATATACATATGTATATATAAATATGTATATATACATATGTATA